>NW_015164195.1:953517-962987 GCF_001447785.1 Gekko japonicus
GGAAGGGAGGGAAAAATCACATTTTTTTTTTATTTAAAAAGCAGGCTGTTTCCCTCATCCTTTGCACAGGTGGATCTACATGGTTTGGTTTCCCCAAAATACTGCTTCTGGGGGATGGGGGACGGGGGACCCTGAAGAACAGCATGAGAGGCAAATCAGAGGTCTGCAGAAGGAAGAGGTAAGTGGCAGAAATTACCCCACACTTTCCATTAGCGGAAAAATTAGTCAGAACTCAACCCACAGGTGCTGTTCCTTTAGCAGCACAGCAGTTCCTCTGATGGAATGGCTCTTCTGCCTGCAACAGAGGAGAGATTTATGCAATTTCATCATTGGCTCCACACACTGTTCCTTTGGGTCCACTGACCCACAAAAATCTCAATTCTGTGGGGCAAAGAAGGCTGCAGCGAGAGGGGAGGCATGAAAGTTGCCTTACTCTTGTACAACCTTGCTGCTTAGCAAGGTTGAAGCTTGTAATCTTATATGGTTGTTTTGGTTTTTGAACGTAATAGGTACTATTACAATTGTGTATAATGTAAATTGGGAATTTCTTATTGATAGTTGGTTACTGAGTTATTATGGAGCCCAACCACTGGTGAGCAGATCAGTTTATTCAGCAAAAAACACTTCCACCTCCAGGAGCAATGTCCAGAGAACACAGTAGTTTCCAGGTGTGCAGAATTTGGCCATCCCAGGTTTAAAACATACACAACTCTGTCGTAACTTAGAGGAATTTGATATTATGAAGCAAACAGGCAAATAGCATATTCCTGTGTCAGAAGAAGCATGCAGCGTATATACCCCTCCCCGGCTCCATGTCTGAACCTGAGAACCTTAACATAAGGCCTCTTTTGGTGGACATCAGAAAGCTTTCAAAGCAACACCCCCCCCCCCCCCGGTGCATGCCTTCAAAACCTTTACTACTGTATATGATATTCAGATATCAAATAGGAACAAAAAAAATCAGGTCCAAAGGTCAGTGAAAAATGTAAGTTTTAAAAATTCATTGTACTCTATAGGGTTGCTCTAAAAATGTTGAGCTATAAAGGAATACAAACTTGTTTAAGCCACAGCAGGCTGTCTGCAGCATCACCTGCTGAGCTAGAAAGGCCCTTGTCTCTACAGAACAAGCTTATGAAAAAAGCTTTTCTGCTCACAATATCTGATACTTCTCAGGTCAGCATCCAACAAAAGATACAACAGTAGAACCCTGTTGTACAGTCTCAGATTTCCTTCTACGGGTGACAGAAGTAGCTCATTCAGCCCTGTTTTAGAGATGAAGAGACTTTTACAAGCATAAACTTGGCACTTGTGAAATAAAACAGGATAAGGCTTCATCTTTTCTTTTCTTTTCTTTTTTTGTAAAAACACAGAAAACTTTGTTTGATTATGAATATACATAAATGTTTAACAGGCCTGGGAGACCTAGGTTTATATCCCCACTGAGGCATGACTTTGGGCTATTCACCCTCTTACTGCCTAAATATTTCTCAAGGTTTTGTAGTGAGGATAACGTGGAATAGGAGAGACAGGACATGTGAACACCACTGTTTCCACTGTTACCTTATGGCACTTCTGTGTGGCCTCATCCCAGGGGCCCTTGGCTTTAGTCTGCCAGGGTGGCCCTCCCTGATTCAGTTTTTTTTAAAAAAATTAATAAATACAGAGTTCTACAGGTCTCTATTAAGGACTCATACTGTGCATCATGGCCCTGAATGTCATCCTGCCAAGCCTCTGACAGTCCCATCTACTGCAGGTCTGGTGTTTCACATCACCCAGCCTCTGCTTCCAGCCCTCACTGTGGTCTGGCTCCATCATGGCCTTTCCAGCCCCTAGCTCCTCTCCCTGACTAGGAAGATACTGGGAAGATGTTATGGGTAAGGGGGCTGCAGTCCCCTCAGTACCAAAGTAAACAATGAATGAGAGAAAAATTAAGTCATGCCTCTTAGGAGTGACATGCCATCATGGTACTGCCCTTGTCCAAGGGAAATATAGAAAAGTCCTGGAGGTTTGGTAACCGCTTTACATTTTGAGCAGCTTTTCTTTTCAGGCCAGAACTAGCCTTTCTGTTTAAGGTCCTCATGCTTTGAGGATATCTTGAGGCCTCCAAAGGCCTATCCTCACCCAGCCCTCCCCTCCTCCTGATTCTGAGGGTTGAGAGGCTTACAAGGCTGTGAGAATCCTGCCTCTTCAGCCTTCCTGGATTCTTGGATAGGTAGCTATGTAACTGTGCCAGCTTCCTTGCTAAGAAACTGAGCTAAAACTAGAAGGACAGAAAGGTACTAGGGTGGCAATCGATGATTTAACTTTTACATTTAGATTGACTAACATGCATTAAGCTTGAGGTTCAGTTGAAAACTTCTTGTTTCAAGTATGTTTATAATGCCTAGTGGTTTCTCCTTGCTTTTTCATAAGTATTTCTATATCATGTATCTGATTCAATTCTGCATTTTGCAATTTGCTTTCATAGTAAGTTGTAGAGTAATAGTAATAATTAATAATCACTGTATGGCAGTGCGTATAGTATAGCCAGGAGATCCTAAGTTCTAGCTCTTTCAGAGTTTTGCACCACTAGGTGGCAAACTAGACTTGTTTTTAAGGCCAGAGACATTTCAGAGGTGGTTTGCCATTACCTGCCTCTGCCCTGGTATTCCTTGCAGGTCGCCTTTCCAAATACTAACCAAGGCTGACCCTGATTAGTTTATGAGATCTAATGAGATTGGCTAGCCTGGGCTATCCAGGTCAGTAATGTCTTGCAATAAACCATTTAGTTCATGTCAGTAAAACCTCAGACTCTGTGTCTTTGTACTGACATTTGTGTACCCACCAGGGTGAGTAACCATAGAAAAATGAGGTCTCTTGCTTAAGGGGACTGAATTAACACAACTCATACAAACACAGTTATGCTGAGAAGAACAAATTTCTGTCACCAAGCATTTGAAGTATTTCATCATCAGAAGCAGGATGACAAGGGATTGCTGAAGAAAGACAGAGGTATTGCAAAGAAACTGAATGGATTAAGAAAATGTAGGGCCATTACTCATGCTGGAACAGCTGTTTTCATGAAGGGTGCCAGAAGAACTGAGTAAAATAGAAGTGACAATATATGAAGCTAGGCTAATAGGCAAATTAAAAACTAACAAGTCTCTGGGTCCAAATGGCACACACCTGAGGGTTCTTAAGGAACTCAGATGTTCCTATAACAAAAATATGCAATTTGTAACTAATATCAGCCTCCCAGATGACTGGGAGGTAGCAAATGTAATTCCGATTATAAAAAGGGATGTAGAGGTGATTCAGGAAATTGAAAACCAGCTTGCTTGTTCTAGTCAAATTGATGGAAATTATTATTTAGAATAATAGAGCACACAGAGGAGCACACCCTACTGAGGAAGAATTAGCACCACTTTTGTAAAGGAAAGTCATGTCTCATCAACTTTTTGGAGTTGCCTGAGAAGGTTAGGTCAAGGGTGATCTGGTAGATATTACATACTCAGACTTCCAAAAGCATTTGACTAATGCTTTCATCGAGGTTCATGAGTCAATGGGATAAGTGAACTGATCCTTTCATGGATTAGAAACTGGTTAAATGACAGGAAGCAAAATATAGGAGGAAAAGGAAAGATCTTGCAATGGAGGGATGTAAACAGGGATATTCCACAGGATTCATATTAGGATCAGTGTTATTTAATCTGTTCATAAATGAGCTGGAATTGGGGGTGAGCAGCAAAACTGGCCAGGTTTGCAGATAACAATATATCTAGATGGTAAGAACCAAAAGCAGATTCTGAGGAGCGGAAAAAAAAAAAAATTCCCCAGTCTGGCTGAGTGGATGACGTTCAGCATCAGTGTATAGTGATGCACATTGTGACAAAAACCTTAAATTTAGGCCTTAAACTGATGAGATCTGAACTGGCAGTAATTTATTTTTAGTGACTAACCAAAAAGAAAGATCTTGGGGTCACTTTGAACACACTGATTAAAATGTTCTCTTGTTCTGTGGCAATGTTGAAAAAAGAAAATTCTATGCTAAGGCTTATTACGAAAAGGACTGAAAGCAAGATGGCAAGTATTGTAATGCCCGTCCAGATCTATAATGTGGCCATTGTGGAATTCTGTAGGTACCGTAGTGTTGGAAAAAGAACATAAAAGTGCAATTACAATGACCAAAAGCTGGAATTTCCCCGCGACAACTTTAGAAATATAACATCTCCTGACTTACTTGGGGCCATTTTGAGGCTGCAGGGTGACTACAGAGTCTGGAAAAAGGAGGTTCCTCCCTTTGACTGCAGCAGTGGCATGAAGCCTTGCGGTGCCTGCAAGGAGCCCTGGCAAGCCAATTGCTGATTGTCTGGGTTGGCCTGGAGGGGTGGGGCCTGAAAAGTACTGGGTTTGCTGCATGGAGGACTCGAACAACAACATGCTCTTGCACACATTTATTGTACTTAACACAGAACTGCAAACCAGCCATGCAAGGCCAAGGCTGTGGCCGGTGACAGGGTTAGGTGTCGTCCTCTGAGTCAGGAGAAAGCGGGCTATCCGGAACTCCCAGTCCCCGCCCGTTATCCTGCTGAGGGCTTCCTTTGTGGTCCGCACCATCCTCTCGGCCTGACCGTTGGTCGCAGGGTGGAAGGGCGCAGATCGGATATGCCTTATCAGGTTCCTTTGGAGGAATTCCTGGAACTCTGCTGACGTGAAGGCTGCCCCATTGTCAGAGACTATATTGCCCATGTGTAGCGAAGATCCAGCAGAGGGACTGGATCACGGCTTTCGTAGAAGTTGTGGACATGGGACTGATCTCCAGCCACTTTGAGTAGGAGTCAACCATTACTAAGAACAACAGTCACTGGAATGGTCCGGCAAAACTGATGTGAAGCCGGAACCATGGTTTGCAGGTTGACTTCCACGGCTGTGTTGGTGCGCTTGGTGGGTTAGGCCGAACTTCCTGGCAGGTTTGGCACCTCCGAACCCAGGACTCTATCTCGGAATCAATTCCCGGCCACCACACATCGCTCCGGGCCAGTGCCTTCATTATTACGATGCCTGGATGCGCCTCGTGGAGTGCCATGAGTACCCGCTGTCTCAGGGCGCTGGGGATCACGACTCGATCTCCCCACAGAAGGCACCCCTTCAGGGCTGAGAGTTCATCATTCTGGGTACTGAAAGCTGCAAACTTGGGGCCCGGGGACGACATAGGCCAACCCCTCACCACCCAGCCCAAGACCCGGGAGAGGAGGGGGTCGCAGGCTGATCGGGCAGCGATGTCGACAGCTTGCAGAGGAGGCTCCGGAAGACTTTCGATGAGCAGGACCCCAGGAGCGGGATTGGTATCTGCGATTGGCAGCGGTAGCCGGCTCAGGGTGTCAGCATGGCCCATAGCCTAGCCCGGGCAGTGCTCCAGGCGGTACTGGTAGCCAGCTAGAAAAAGGGACCATCTGAGGATCTGGGGCAACATGACTTGGGGCGTCTGTTTGTCGGTAGCGAAGAGGCCTAGGAGGGGCTTATGGTCCATAGCGATCGTGAAAGCGTACCCCTAAACAAAGTTGTGAAACTTCTTGACCCCGGCAATGATCGCCAAGCCCTCCTGTCTATTTGCGCATAATTGTGCTCCGTGGACGTTAAGGTCCTGGAGTAATAGGCCACGGGAACCTCGCAGTCATCAGCGAGGATGTGGCCTAGGACTGCACCGACGCTGTAGGGAGAGGCGTCACACGCAAGGACCACGGGCAGGGATTCATCGAAGTGGACCAGCACACTGTTGGAAATCAAAAGTGCTTTCACCCCCCTGAACACCGCCGCTTCCTTCGGACCCCAGGACCAAGGAGCCGACTTATCCAGGAGTCGGTGGAGGGGCTCTACCACTGCAGCCTTGTGTGGCAGAAAGGCATGGTAAAAATGTATTAGTCCCAGGAACGCCTGTAGCTCTGTTTTACAAGTTGGTGCGGGGGCCTCCACTTTGTCTTTAGCCGGATGTAGGCTGGCAGCCTCTACCCAGAACCCCAGGAAGTCTACTTTGGAAACCCCAAGGAGACATTTCTCTCGTTTCACTTTGAGGCCAGCTGAGTTAAAGTGTTGCAGAGGCAGGAGGCGAAGTCATCAGGGGATGCTGCGACGATAAGGACGTCATCAAAAAACAGCGTCACCCCAGGGATCCCTTTTAACAATGAATCCATTAATTGTTGGAATATCCCCAGGGCCACGAGTACGCCGAATTGTAGCCTCTTTACCTTAAAAGCCCCCCTGTGTGTGACTATCGTTTGTGCCATGGCCGTGGCTTCGTCCACCAGCAACTGTTGATAGGCCTGCGCCAAATCTAGTTTGCCGAAAATCTTAGCCCCCGGCCTGCGCCAAATCTAGTTTGCCGAAAATCTTCGCCCCCGCCAAAGAGGCCAGCACATGCCTTACGACCGGGACTGGGTAGGAGTGGTCGTTAAGGGCCTTATAAATTGTGCATTTGTAGTCCGCACAGATGTGGACTTCACCATTCGGTTTAAGTGGGGTTACAATTGGCGTTTCCCATATGGCATGTGATACTGGCTCTAAGACCCCTTGTGCCACTAAGTGGTCCAGCTCCGAATCAATTTTAGGCCATATTGCCAGCGGAGCGGTGCGGAATCGCATGTGGATAGGGGCCACTGCGGGGTCTAGCTGCAAGGAAACTGGGGGCCCTTTATAACACCCTAAAGCCCCATCGAAAATGGTGGGAAACTCCCCGCAAACCTCTGCAAAATCCCTAGTAACACATTTATTCACCCCCCCCATTTGTGATGCCCAGCAGCGCGAACCAGGCCTGCCCCAGCAGACTGACCAGGTTTCCCTCCACCACAATCAAGTCCAACAGTCCCTCAAAACCCCGGTTCTGTACCCTGAAAGTCCCCACTCCCCAGATAGGAACTGGGTTCCTCTGGAAGTCCACCAAACACAATGGGGAGGATGTAAGCGGGGTCCCCTATTAGGGCAAAGACTGTGTAGCGTGTCCACTGAAATGATGGATGCCACTGACCCCAAGTCCACTTCCATAGGGCAGGGGGACCCCTCGATTCGGACCGTTACTTGGATCTCCGGGGTAGCAGATAGGTTGGGGAGATGTAATACCTGGAGGGATGGCCAGTCGGTGAGGAGGCAGAGTTCTGAAGTTTCCGCTGCTGTCTCGTAGGTGGCAGCGGTCTGGTGTCGGGGCTGGGCTGTAGGCTGCTGGTGCCTGCTTCCCTTGGACCGGCAGATGCGGGCAAGGTGCCCCTGCTTTCTGCATGTGTGACACGTAGCGTCGCGGAACTGGCAGGACTTACTCTCATGCGCCTCTCTGCAGCTGGTGCATGTGGAACAGCTGGTGGTCTTTCCAGAGGATCCTGATGCTGCGGGTCCCGGAGGCTTATGGCGGGAGGGTAGTCAGACGAGACGGACGTCCTCCTCATTGGAATTCTCGGGCGCCGAGTTGGGGAGCACAAGATGAGATGCAGATGAGGGACGGTCGCGGTGGGAGGCCTCGTGTGACATGGCGAGTTGGAGGGCCTCATCGATCTTGATGTTGGCAGTTCCGATCATCTTCCTCCGCAGCTTTATGTCACTGATGCCCCAGGTGAATTGTGTTAGGAGGTTCTCCTCCACCTTGGTGAAGGCACAGTCCACAGCCAACTGGTGCAGGGCTGCCATGAAAGCAGCGGCCGACTCACCCGGTTTCTGGATGTGGCCCTGGAACTCTACCCGCCTGGCGAGCGTTGTTGGCCGTGGCGTGAGGTACCTCGTCAGGGCGTTGATGATCTCCTCATAAGAACACTCGAGGATCGCCCGGGGTGTGAGTAGGCTCTTCGCGAGGTGGACTGTGTTCACACCACAGGAGCTGAGGAGAAGGGCTAAATTTTCTATTGGTTCATGCTGGGGGAACTAGGATTCTAGGTTCCTATTGTCTAGAGGAGCTAAGCTCCTGACTGTGGCCGTGGACCCCTGGTGGCGGACCACGTACATAATAGGGCCTGAGGAACAGAATCTTCCCTCTGGTCTGCCCCTCCCCTTTATTAGGCCAAGCTGCTGCCTGGCACTTGTTCATTTGGCTCCAGCTGGCAAGCAAAGATAGAGCACCAGCAGTAGCACCAGCACCAGCGGCGAGCATCAGGGAGATCGGTGGCAGCAGAAATTGGCAGCAGTGTTGTAGTTTCAGCAAGGAAGTTCAGTGGCTGCTTCAGCAGCTGAAGAGGGATTGGCGGAGGCTCCAGTTGTGGCCTCGTTTGTGCTTATGGATGCAGCAGAAATACTGCATGGAGCCAGCAGGTTGTCCTTGACAGTCCAGAGCAGACAGCCTCCCTCCCAATAATCTGAAATCCCACCATCGTCAGGCCTGGATGAGTCATCCCTGCCATTTTTGCACCCCTCCTCTTTTCCTGGAGCTGAAATCAGGAGTCTTCTTCCCTCCTCACAGCTGTATTTTGCTGTGCTCCCTTCTGCCACCACCACCACCCCCGGGTGAAATCACAGGGCATGAAAGAAGTGATTGCTGGTCTCGTCCATCCAGAGATTTTTGCCTTCTGGGTTTCAAGCTACATGGCCTGTGGTATTTGGTACATAAAACTCGAGCACCTTCCTGGAGTGGATGGTCAAAGCTGGATCCGGTCCCCCTACATCACACACTAACTAGATGATTTCCTGTTTGCCAGTCCAGCAGGCAGCCCTGCCTGTGCCAACTACCTGGTCCCCTTCCATGCCCTGTTAGAGCAGCTGGGCATACCATGGGCTCACAGTAAAACTGAGGCACCTGCACGCAACTGGTGTATTTAGGGACCCTACTGGACTCTGTTGGTGGCATTTCTGGCCTCTGGGTGGGCCTTCTGTGTCCTCCGTGTCCGGGCTACAATAGAGAAATACTCCCTGCACCATCACATCAGAATCTCTGGGGCATGAATACCGACCTGGAGATTTGACTTTTCTTCCTTTCCACTTTTAAGGGGGTCTCACTCTGGCAATCACCCTTGGACCTGGGCACCTTGAGGCAGGTCCACTTGGGTGCATTGGGGAGCATCAGGTTCAGCATTTACTTTGCCAGTCAGTGGCGTGCACAGTGGTGGCCTGCCCTCTTGGACCACGGTGGACATCTTGAGGGACCTCACCCTTCTAAAATTCTTCCCAATCCTGGTAGCAGTAATAATTAGGAACAGGAGGGTGCATTTCTGGTGCGACAATCAGGCTGAGTGGGTCATGCACCTTGCATGCAGGTTTGTCCTCACTTGCCTGACTGCTAATATCTACTTTCCAGCTCAAAATACTGCAGGCAGAGATAATAATGTTGCAGATGCCATGTTTTGCTTTCAGGAGGAGAGGTTCTGGGCTCTAGCCCCGACGTGAACTGCCATCTGGACACCTTCCTGGAGGAGCTGTGGGCACTTGGCAGTGGCTGATTATGCAGGGAATATTTAACTCCATGGTTCCCTCCAAGCAGTGTTCTTATTCAAGGGCCATGGTGGCCTTTCTGGACTTGTCCA
>NW_015164195.1:963470-978860 GCF_001447785.1 Gekko japonicus
AACTACAATGGGCCATAAAAAGACCGAGTAGGGAAACTCCAGCTGAGGCAACAACACCAAAGCAAAGAAGACTTGAATCCATGTTCCCTCCCCACTCCAACAAATTTGATATAGTACATTCTGACATCCCTGTCCTTGAAACCATCGGTGAAGGCTCTAACTAAGAAAAGATAAATACCGCTTTACAACAAGGGAAGAAAACTTTAGACTCTTTTATTAAATACCCTATTGAAAATATGATGGAGGGACCACAATCTACCTTAAAGCTTAAAGTACAAACTGACTTTCCTGATGGTTACGCATCAGTGTTTTTAGCAAGAAATTCTTCCTTGAGTTCCAATACTAAATCTCAAGGAACACAAGATAAATTACTCATCTAGGTTAAATGACTGCACTGTGTCAGCTGATTATATTCGCTTCCCATACATTTCTGGCAGCAGAAACTCTTCAAAATATTTTAGTACATTAAAGATAATGTGTAAGAGCCTAAATGCTTTACAATCAACATATTCAAAGATAGCTACGAAACCTTATGTTTTATCTAAACAAAGCAATATCCAATTTAGAAACTGGCAAACTTACAAATTCTCCCCAGTGTACAATGGATCACTCTTTGGAATCCAATATAATCTTAGTAGATATCTTCCCATACAATAATCAACATGGAGATCAAAGTGGAAAACTAAGGAACACCTAAGCTACTAATTAGGTTTGCCAATAAGATGAATTGATCTTGTTTCAACTTATTCCCTGCCGAGTCCCCAAAGCATGAAAGGGTAATTCGTACCTTTGGTTCTGCTAATTTTCCTAGACAAATCTTATATACTAAAGAGATTCTAGCCAAGTATGGAGTTCTCCCTATTCATGTTTTTACAGATAATTGAAAGAGGCCTCAAATTATTCTTCGATTATAACGGCTTCAGAAAAACATTCCCAGCAGGAAAGTTTAAACCAGTGTTCTACTAAAGACAATAGTTCCAATCATCCAAGATAGTCCACAACTTTGGGTTTTACTGTTATACATAGAGCCTCACTAAAATCTATCAATGTATATTTACAGGTGGATCAAGACTCCCTGGTATCAAAACTAGAGTCGCTCAAAACTAAATTATCACAACGGGATCAAGCAAAAAGGCATAAGCAATTAGCATCTTCTAGAAATTTCTCATCAATAATTGAGGCTCTGAGATAAATGAACATAACAAAGAGAGTCATCCATCTTCAAAAAAACCAAATAGTGGACCCTTCAGCTGATATTTCAAAAGTACCACTGATAACTCACATTCAGACCTTAGTGTTACTAGGAACTCGCCAACAAAATCAAAAGGAGGTAACATTAAAAAAAAAAAAAGCCCATTCCATTTACTCCTATAGTCGGATTTTCAAATGTTGTCATTTCTAGAGAGGGTATGTTTTTTTTAGAGTCAGCAGTTAGAGAAACCCCTTGAACTAGGCCCAGTGTTGAGCTGGACTGCCGCTGGGCTTAAGAGAGCCCTTCAAGATGCGGAAATTCTACCTTACTTTCAGAAATTTGATTGTTTGATGATCCAGGAGACATGGGCTCTAGAAGTTCTCTCTCTAACAGGTTTTATCTCCTATTTCGTAACTGCTCTGAGAACTAAAGGATGCCCCAGTGGTACTACAACCACATATGTTTTTCAGAAATTCACCCAACAAAAGTGAAGTGTAGTGGGTTAGACGCATGTATAAACCACTGAGACGGATATAGTGATCAGCATGGTTTACTAGTACACAACAAAGACAACAACTACTGGCCGGCTGGCCAACTATATACACACCTGGGGACATCCCCCTAGGTCCCGTTGGTGGGTTCAAATCTCCCGCCACGGTCCTATTGGTTCCCAAGTGGAGAGGCTAGGAGTCTAGTCCCCATTGTACCTACAGATTCAAGCTCGGGAGTATTCGCTGGCCCCTGGTGGTGGTCAGCAGACATAACAAAAAGTTTATTTCTTCTGCTGCCAATAATATTGCTTTGCTATTCAGATAATAGCTAACAATAAATCGATAATCTTGATTTATATATCTCCCTTCCCAAGGTACGCAAAGAGAAATAGATGATCAATGGGATACATAAGAATGCTGCATACTAAATCAGCAATCAAATCATCCTGGTGCAATTTTTATACATGCTGGTGATTTTAATGCAAGGATTGATAACAACAGTAGTGTCACCTGCAAATCTGACGTATGGACCATTAAAGCACCCAGTTTATTATATCTCTCAACTCATCATATTTCTAAAGAGCCCAGTATAAACTATTTGGGGATTAAGTATCAAATTTTGTGACTAATTTAGGTGTTAGAATTCTAAATGGTTACTCTCTATTGGACTCAGATGAAGAGTTTACTTAATGTTCAAATAAGGGGCGAGCATAATAGATTATTTTATGATTTCCAAACATAATATAGACCTGGTAAGGAAATACTCTATTGGGCATTTGTTTGCTAGCAACCATTATCCATTTCAGCTCTTTCTTTTTTATTGATATCCCTTTCAAGTTCATAGAAAATAAAGTTACAAATGTTATAATTCATAAAAAGTGGAACTCCCAGGTAGCTAGGGATTGCCAGAGGATATAGGGGTCTGAAGAAGCTAAAGTATTATGATCTTGTATAATTAAATCTGATAGGATAGAAAATTCTACTGATAAGTTAGATAAATTGGTTGGCCTTTTCTCTCCTGGTTTAACAAAGTAAATTAAGACATCTAGAACAGTGGTGAAAAACCGCTGGTTTGTTTGTGACTGTCGACAATATAAGTTAGAGCCTAAAAAAGCCTATGCTGCATGGAAGAAGTTTGGAATTTATAAAGAAGAAGGTTATTCCTTCTTGTGAAAGTTCTCTATAAGAACTTAGTTAAACAAAAAAAGAGGGTGCAGGTAGAACGAAGTCATTCCAGGCTACTTAAATTGCTTAAATAAAAAAATGAGCCATTTGGCAGGAACTTAGATGCTTTCAGCGAAGTGAAAACTTAGCATCTGATATCCCATTTTCTACATGAGAATGCTATTTCGAAGATATGTTTAAAGATACTGTGGGAGGATCTACCTCTTCTTTTAATATTGACATCTCAGAGTTACCTGATTGGCTTCCAGTGTCTTCTAGAGAAGTCCTATCTATAATTAAACAAATGAAAACTGGAAAGGCACCTAAGTATGACTTTCTTCTAGTTGAACTCTTTAAGTTAGACCCAGTATAGTGGACAGAATTATTAACTCCCCCCATTTACAAAAATCAACCAAACTGGAGTAATTCCTGAAACTGAAAATTAGCATTAATTACCCCTATCTATAAGAATGAGATAAGACTGAGACGGATATAGAAGAATGAGATAAGACTGGATCCTTGCAATTTTAGGCTAATTAGTGTACTTCCTGTATTGAACAAAATATATGCTGCCTGCTTAGCGAATAAACTAAAACTATGGATGGAAAGATATAACATAATTCACCAAGAGCAGTTTGGCTTTCAAAAACGGTACATGTGCCATACAACATTGTTTGATCTTATCAACTCTTGTCAATAAATATATTTAAACTAACAAAGAATCCATATCCGCTGCTGTGATGGACACAGGGTTAATGCCTAACAGAGTCTGAGAACCTTTGAGTGACAGGGTGTTCAAATGGAATTCTGTTGAGAGAGTCAGTTAAGAAGTGACAGCTGGGAACTGAGAGTTGAAGAGACAGTTAAGCACTGACTGTGGACTGGGAAGGAGGCAAAAGGAGAGGATCAGAGAGGATCCCCATCAGTGTTCCCTCTAAGCTGAGTTAGTGTGAGCTAGCTCACAGTTCTCTAGCCTCCGGCTCACACATTTTTGTCTTCGCTCAGGAAGGATGGCTCCAGAGGAGACTAATGTATGCAGCAGCCAAATCGCTCGCTCACAGCTTTCATGCCAGTAGCACACAAAGTAGAATTTTTGCTCACAAGACTCCACAGCTTAGAGGGAACATTGATCCCCATTCAAGCTGAAAAGGGAAGTTGCTTCTAATTAACAGAAGTAATCCCTGCCTAGTGAAAAGGGAGATAGCTCTCAAAAGATGAGTGATCCCTGGTCTGTACATGTAGAAGAATCATGGAATCATAGAGTTGGAAGGGACCTCCAGGGTCATCTAGTCCAACCTGGTTGTTTGTTCCTGCCTTCTAGACTTTAAGAGTCAGTGAAACTCAGAGACCTATGCTTGAATGTTTAAACTGTGGCACAGAGTGGTGGCACAGTGGGTATATCCCACTGTCTTAACATCCAAATTGTGTCAGTTCGAGCCCCGCGCTGGTGTGAGCAGCCAGCCTGTTGTCCCCAGCTCATCGTCCACCAAGCGATTCGAAAGCCTCGGCGAGTAGATAAAATGGGAACCTTGAAGAAGAGACAGTAAAGCAATGACTGGGAAAGGAGGAAAAAGGAATGAGAGGATCAGAGGGGATCCCCATTCAAACCAAAAAGGGAAATTGCTTCTAGTTAAGAGATGTAATCCCTACGCAGTGAAAAGGGAGATAGCTCTTAAAAGAGGAGTGATTCCTGGTCTGTGTATAGAGAAGGATTTGGTGAACTTGATTGTATGTGCTTCCTTCTAGACTTTAACGGTCAGTGAGACTCAGAAACCTATGCTTGAGTGTTTAAGCTGAAACTGAAAAGAAAGCCTCTCTCCTCAAAGTTTTAAAATGCCTTTTTGAATAGCATAAATATTTACTTGTTGGCAACAAATTATCTGGAGTTAGTGTGATTGCAAAGTTATCTCAGTTTATTATCGGTTCATCTCATACTTCCTAACCCTGATTCCACCTGACCTTTTCTCCTGTAAGTTAAATAAAACATTTTGAACTTTCAAAAGGCTCTCGTGTTCCATTTCAGAAGTTGAATATAAGAATGTGATTGTGTCTCTTTCCTCAGTTCCCTCAATTAACTGTGTAAGTACCATACTTAGCAAATCAACCTCTACCAATGCTTTTATATACTTCATAAGAAGTATTGCCGAAATACTTCTTTAACAGTTCCAAAATATCGTCACTGTTTCCTATTACTTAGATGCAATGTGCTACCTTCTGCTGAGATGAATGGCCGCTTTCAACAGAACCTCTCCTGAGGAATGCTTTTGTACCTATTGTAAGGATCAAGTTGACTCAACTGCCCATATCCTTTTTAGCTGCCCTCATTATATTTTACTTCATAACCAATATATCACTTCTGGGCTGATCATCCACAAAATATTTCAGAACAACAGAAACTAAAGATATTATTGTCAGGCAAGATAAAAAAATGCACATGTGACTTAGCCATATTTATCTATGCAGTTACAGAGCATTTATAAAATGTTTTGATGTATGGCTTGTAGGCTGTTAAGTTACAGGGAGAGGAAAGACTGATAGAACTACAGCCATTGTACTAAAACTATGGCATTTTTACTAAACAGGATGGTAAACATTTTATGAGATGTATAATTGTGCAAAATTCCTAATAAGTCTGAAAAATTATTACAAACACAACACAGGACAGTGGCATTTTAGTGAAAGCTATCCTCAGATCTTCTTCCTACTTCTCTACAGGCAAATGACATTACACAAATCTTCTGATAGTGGTTAATTTAAATTAACTGCATAATTCCTGGTTGCTCATTTGTTAGCAATTAGCTATCATATGATCTATTGTATAGGTCAGGTCATTATAAATCTCCTAATAAGCACAAATATAGTAGCTTGATTGCTTGGGAGCGTCTTTTAAAACATTTTTAAAATAGATTCTGAAACCCTCTGGTCATGTTATTGCCCAATATTCAAGGTTTTCTCAGCAAACAAAAAAAATCCTAATATCTATTTTTAGTGTGGTGGGGGCAAAGGGGAAGGAAGGCGCCATGGTATAGCCTGATCTCATCAACTCTTGAAGCCAAGCAGGGTCAGTATTTGGATGGGAGACCACCAAGGAACACTGCAGAGGAAGGCAATGGCAAACCACCTCTGCTTCTCACTTGCCTTGAAAGCTCCTTCCTGGGGTTGCCATGAGTCCGCTGCAACTTTCTTTTCTTTTTTAGAGATAACCATTGATTCTTATTTCTGTTTCATGTTTTGTTGAAGAGAAATCAACACATCCTTTTATAACTTCAGCCCTTGCAGTGGTTCTGTGTTACACACCATGGGGTGATACACCAGCAAGAGGATAAGAAGGTTTGGCAATACATTGCCTCTCTTAGCATCTTCACACTGAAATCATAAAATTTTGCAGAACCTTAGGGGGGGAGAGGCTGCGTGTTTGGGAGCTTCATGCACACGCACTGACATCACCCGGAAGTGATGTCATCATGCTGGGCACATTGTTAAGGGATGCTCTAATGTTCGGAGTGATGTCATCATGCTGGGCACATTGTTGAGGAATGCTCTAATGTTCGGTCTTAAACCTCTATGGTACCATAGAGGTTTAAGCCTGAATGCTAGCGTGCCCCCCGATGACATGCATGGCGCAATGACGTCACCTCTGGGTGGCGTCATTGCACTGGGCATGTCGGCCTGATTCAAACACTTTGGGGGCAGAGTTCCCCCCAGTGGCTGGATCTGGGCTGGCGGGTTGGGGGCCCTTAGAGCGGACAACCCTCCACCCCCCGTGGGGACCTGGCAGCCCTACAAAACCTACTTTCTTGCCTCTCCTCTCTTCAAATTTCTCTTGGATCAAAAATGAAATTGATTAGAAATAGACTCCACATTTCTAAAAAGACGGAAAAAATGGATGCTGGATTTCAGAGATAAATTGGTTAAAGAAAAATTAAGAAAATGTTTCTTAACGATGCCCCTATTTTTTTTCCTAATCCCCTGAAGACAGGGTAGCTTTATTGGTTTTTTTGTTACACCTTACAAACTAAAAGAAAAAGAAAAGGAAAAGGAAAAAACACCCCGGGATTAAAGAAAAGTAATTTAGACCCACACTATAACTAAAACCCCAAGAGGGGCGATCATTAGCAGTTAGTATCCAGTTGTTATTATTAAAAAAAAATTCCGCTTACATATCAATGAGTTAGAGAGTTAGTCAGTTTGTGTTAGCATTCCAAACAGTTTAAGTGCGCAAAGAGCCTCTTCCATCATCATACCTGCTTGCGAATGGTCTTAAAGTCTTAGAGTTACTTCGGTCTTCTAAGCCTTAGATCGTAAGTTTCTTTGGTCGCTGCCCCACCCGCTGCACCAAAGTCTTCCTCCGAGTCCTTCTCTGCTACTTCTGCTCCGCCTCCGTGTTGCTGCTGCTCCTGTTCTGCTGATCCGAAGTGCCGTTTCACCCATTCTTCCGCCTTCATAGCCGAGTCAATTTTCTCCCTTTTGTCTCTGATTTTAAACACGACCCCTTCAGGAAAACACCAGGAATATTGAATTTGGTTAATTTGTAGGAGTGAAATCAATTCTTTATAGGGTTTCCTTTTCTGGCGTACTTCAAATGGAGTGTCCTTTAGGACCCTGATTTCAGTTGTTCCCAGCTTCAGGGGATTTGCCGATGCTGCTTTCAGGATTTCATCCCTTATCTGTCTTCGGAGGAACTTGACAACAATTTCGCCCGGTAGGTTGTTTTGCTTTATGTATTTGGAGTACAATCTATAGACCACCTCCATTTCTTTTTCTACCTCCATCGCTGATACTCCCACCACAGGCACAATAAACTCTGCTATGAGTTTCCTCCCCCGACGATTCGGCAATACCCTGAAACCTGAACATCTTATTTGCTTTCTCCATTTGCAAATTCAAAAGCCTTCTTTCCTGGGAGTCTTGTCTCTGTTTCACTACTCCCACCTTCTTTTTAACTTTCTTGGTGTCGTGCACAGTTTCCTTTATTTTCTCGTCTGTTTGTATTGCTTTTTTAGTTAACTCGGCCATCTGTTGCTGTTGCATCGTCAGAGTTTGGTTTGAGACGGCCAACTTCTGGTTAATATCATCGAGTCTCTCATTGATCGGCTTAAGCAATTCCGATAGCATAGAAAACACATCACTCATCTCTTCCGGTCTCGGACTTTGATTCCCTTGTTTTGTTGTTTTTGCCAACTTTCTCTGGGTTGCGGATATTTTCAACGTTATTTATATTAGAAGAACCGTTTCGCTCTTCTCCGAAATAGCACACGATTCTCCTTCGCAAACTCAGCTAAGTCTTTTCTGCACTTAAATGCTTCCCTTTTCCCACACCCCCTTGTTTATAGACTCAGTTCATTTGTTCAAGCCGGGGGTTTCCCTTCCGACGTCGCTTTCGGGGGGGGGGGGGAAGACTCACTTTTAAGTTTTTTCCGTTTGAAACTCTCTCTGGTTCATTGCCGGTCAATACTCAGACCTCTTGTAGCATTGCAATATCGCTGATCTCCTCTGCTTGTCCCGGTCGGCATCAACTATGCTCAGTTTAAAACTGAGCCACGCAGTGGTCGGACCTTTGGGGAAAGAGAGCGCCTCAATTCTCCAGCTTAAACACCATCGAAGAGGTCGCCCCCCCAGCTCCCCCTGGCCTGGAGCCTATCACAAGGCTCCTCGGGGGTGTCACTTGAGGTGGCACCCCTCCAGGCCACTGGTGCGCAAGTTGACTCCCCAGAGGTAGGGGAATGCGACCGCCATTGTCGAGCCACAGACCTGAAGTCCAATGCCCCTATTTTTAAAGTGACCATGTTAATCCTTACCCTCATAATTCTTGGTTTGTGTTGATAAATCCACATAGCACGTGTCTAAAACAAACACAGCACCTGCACACATTCTCCACTATCAAAGGCAAAAATTAACATGCAAATCTAAACACACAGTACATCCACACAGAGCTTTCACATGGCAACTTCCACCCAAGGAAAGCTTGAGCAGTGATTTGCCTTTTCTGCAAACGATGGCCTCAGACTTACTTGGGGTTGTTTTGCCACCACAGGGCAAGGGTATGGGCTGAAAAGGGGAGGTTTTCCATCCTTGTGGTGGCTGTGAGGGGCCTCCTCAATGGGTCTGGCTGCAGCTCCAGCCAGCCAATCGCAGCCTGCCTGGAGGAGTGGGGCCATGGAAGACCTGGAGAGTAGTCTTCCCCCTGGACTACTCCTTCCCTTATTTAGGCTGACATTGCTGTTGGGCCTGCATTCAGTTGGCTCCAGCTATCCCTTCTTCCCTCCCTCCCTCAGTTGTGAGTTTTGCCGTATGGGCTATCACAATGATTGGGTCAATATGTGTTCTAGTCGAGAAAAAGAGATTGAGTTTCTAGACATTCTAAATGACTGTGCTATGGAGCAGATGGTCACGGAACCTACCAGGGGAGAGGAGATCCTTGATTTGGTCCTAAGTAACACTCAAGACCTGGTGAGAGATGTAAAAGTGATTGCACCGCTTTGATCATAATGTTGTTGAGTTCAACATTTGTACAAATAGGGAATTGGCCAAAAAGACTCACACAACCACTTTTAACTTTAAAAGGGGTAACTTCTCTGATATGAGGGGACATGTGGGGAGGAAACTGAAAGGAAAAGTAGAAAGGGTCAAAACCATTGGGGAAGCTTGGAAACTATTTAAAACTACAATCCTAGAAGCTCAAAAAAACTATATTCCGCAGGTTAGGAAAGGCACAAACAGGTATAGGAAAAAGCCTGCATGGTTAACAAACAAAGTAATGGAAGCTGTAAAAGGTAAAAAGGATTCCTTTAAGCAGTGGAAAGCTAGTCACAGTGAGGCTGATAAAACGGAACACAGGCTATGGCAAATAAAATGCAAGTCTGTGGTCAGGCAGGCAAAAAGGGAATATGAGGAGCATATAGCAAAAAACGTAAAAACCAACAATAAAACTTTCTTCAAATACATTAGAAGCAGGAAACCAGCCAGGGAGGCAGTGGGGCCCTTGGATGACCAAGGGGTAACAGGAGTACTGAAGGATGATAGGGAAATTGCTTTTTATGTGTGAGGTGTTTGCGTGTGTGGAATCTCACTCTGTTGACATGAGATTATAATAGAGAGAGGAAAGGGGGGAGTAAAAAAAAGAGATATATTTGCAATTCTTCTTAAATTTACATGCAAATTAAAACTATTTTTATTTCACCCACATTTATTGACGGGGTTTCTGTTGTTACAGCAAGGCTCCCCAAACCTCCTCAGCCTGCAGGCATCTTTGGAATGCTGACAGAAGGTGACGGACATAACCACAAAATGGCTTCCAAGTTCCACAGGAGGTGGAACCAACCACAAGATGGCTGCCATGGCAGGTGGAGCCAACTACAAAATGTCAGGAAGTAAAGTTATATATAATTCTGAAAATACCATTTCATCATTTCAGTCAGAATCCCTGTTTAATGGGATGCCTTTTAAAATTAACATACTGTTTAAAAACATTTTCTTGCATGCACATAAAATAAGTATACATGAGCAAGCTAAGAAACTGTCATCTCACTGTGTCTGTATTCATTTTGCAGACATCTAATAAGTTCATGCAAAAGAGGAAAAAGTGGGTCTTATTGTGGAGCTTTAATATTTTAAACAATATATGTTGACTGTTGGTAATACAGTGTAATATATATTTTGGTACCCTTCCAAAAATCATTTATGTTCCTATCAAAATCTGACTGGAGTCTCTTTCTTACTGTACACATCATATAAGCAATGAGCTCCAACCAGCCCTAGAGCACCAACTGTCATTGTTAAAAGAAATATCGCAGGCCGAAAATGTCTAAGCTCATGAGAGAAGGGCTCATCTAAAGCAAAGAAGAAGCCAGGAGAAACATTTTTCCCTGTTGCATAAGTGTGTTAGAAGCCTGAAATGAAGACAGATACAGTCATATGTGGAAGCCATTTTGTGGTTGCACCCAGCACCCTCTGTTGACATTCCAAATGTGCTTGCGGGTTGGAAAAGGTTGGGGACCCCTGTTCTAACCATTCACACTTTCTTTTATGGCTTAAATGGTATCTCCTTAAGGGAAGAACCATTCATCCACAGTATAGATGAAAATAAAGTCCAGTGAAAAAGGATGAAAAAGATGTCGCTCTTGATATTAATCTCAGCAATGCCAGCATACCACTGCTTTGAAATCTGTGCTATGATCAGTCTGCAATGATGTCTGCGGCCTATTAATGAAAGAATACTGGATTAAGATTGAAAAGCATGACAAAACAAAGGTTAAAGGGGCAGCCTTAATTATACACTTATAAGGTTTTATATGGGCTCACTTCAAAGCTCAGTTAGATGCCAGGCTTTGCTGATAATTTTGCAATGTTCAGAAAAAGGAGGAAAAAAATAAAGATTCATAAATATGTCATTATGACAGGCTAACAATTCCCTAAACGAAATGTATTCCTCTGTTGCTCTCTGAGATAGATCGGCCTTCTTTCTTTTACTGACCCAAAACCTGGAATAGTATCATTCCCAGCAACAGTAATCATGGTTTACTTCTCTTATTTATTCCTTTATTAGATAACCAAGCACACAGAGTTGGACCCACAGAACTGTGAGTGGAGATATACGCACAGCATGGATTCTTCCCACCTCCCTCCATCTTCTGCAGTTCTTGCAGTGAAAAATCCGCAAAAAGAGCACACACACCACACACAGGCACCTTAAGGTATCTTTACCTTTACTGGGTTGTGTGACAAAGACATGATATTTTCTTAAAGCTAAGATGCAGGCTGACCCATATATGGGACAAGGAAGATTTATCCAGTACTTGTGATGTAACGACACTTCACCTAAATGTCACTTTAAGTATTTTCTACTTTGCTTTGCAAATGTTGGGTTTCTAAGCTGCAGAAAGAGGCCACAGAACCATCAGTACGGCAATTAATGCAACTTGAGAAGAGAAATGGGAGACAGGACTCTGGGTAAACAATAATGGCCCTGGTCTTAAGCTTTCCTTTTTGAGCCTTGCTGTGTTTTCACAAGGGGGCTTGTGGGAAGCAGCTCTCCTTTTAGGGGGCAGCCATTCTTCTATGGCAGTCATGGGGTGCGTTCAGACGGGGGATTTACAATGGTTAGGGTGCCGGTTCCATTCTACTTTGCTTTGCAAATGTTGGGTTTGCACTCTATTAATGCTCAGGGGTTAAGCTCAAATTGCCCTGACATGTAGCCTGGTCAAAAGAACCAGGTTTCTAGGCTTCTAAGCTGCAGAAAGAGGCCACAGAACCAGCAGTACAGCAATTAATGCAACCTAAGAAGAGAAATGGGAGACAGGACTCTGGGAAACAATAATGGCCCTGAAGCTTTCCTTTTAGAGCCTTGCTGTATTTTCACAAGGGGGCTTGTGGGAGGAAAGGCCGCGTCTGAACGCACCCATGGAGAAGTAGCCATTCCAGAGAGACATGCATTAGTGACCAGCCATACCTAGACACAT
This sequence comes from Gekko japonicus, assembly GCF_001447785.1. NCBI lineage: Eukaryota > Metazoa > Chordata > Lepidosauria > Squamata > Gekkonidae > Gekko > Gekko japonicus. The sequence goes on from NW_015164195.1 coordinate 975,776, forward strand.
GGTCTGAGTCGGATGACAAGCCAGACCGGCAACAAGGTAACTGAGAGGGTTAGTGTGTGAATAATAAACCTGGAATGACTAAGGTCCCGTTCACATGAGGGGATTTGGGCCGGGAGCGGGACGGTTCAGGGCGGAGCAAAAGGGCGCGATCACACCACAACATCTGGGAAGCGTAGTGCTTCCGTCCCCGCACGAAACCCCACATCAAGTTGGAACCACCTACCGAGGTGGCTCATCGCAGACGTGAATAATGGCCCTGAAGCTTTCCTTTTAGAGCCTTGCTGTATTTTCACAAGGGGGCTTGTGGGAGGCAGCTCTCCTTTTAGGGGGCAGCCATTCTTCTATGGCAGTCATGGAGAAGTAGCCATTCCAGAGAGACATGCATTAGTGACCAGCCATACCTAGACACATGGTCTGAGAGAGATGACAAGCCAGACCGGAAACAAGGTAACTGAGAGGATCAGTGTGTGAATAATAAACCTGGAACGACTAAGTTATTTTTGTCGATCTCTTTAACATCACAGAGAAAAGTTGGTGGGTTTTTTTTACAGTTGCTGCTAGCCTGAAGGCTGTTTAGGTACTCTGTGTTATGCCAATAAATATTGTTTCACATTGCCTTTATATCTAGAGTGGGCTCTTTGTTTTATTGTTGGTTATAACAGCAATAATTTTAATGTGTGTCATCTGTGATATGATTTTAGTGTTGCATTGTTATTATCTTCTGAGCTGCCTTGAGCAGGTCTTTGGTGGGGCACAGAGATGTGAAAGCTGGGGGGTGGGGGGAGAATTTTTCCTGAGCGCTTTTTTCAGTTCTTCTGATGGAAAAACTGGAAAATTTGGGGGAGCTCTGGAAAAAAAGTCTATGAAACATTTTCTTTTTAGAATGTGTAAAATACTTCTTAAGGCACTGTCTTTGCTTTTAAATTGCATAAATATGCCAAATGTTGTTCAGTCAGTAAAAACAGTTTAGGTTTGACAGGAAAGTAAATGTTCCACGTATTTCAATTATTCCCAATTTTTTTTTGGGGGGGGGTTCCAACTCCCTCCCCCCAAACTTCAGTTTTTCCCCCATGGCTTCCTAATTCCCAGAAATGTTACATCCCTAGTGAAACAGCATATAAATTATTGAAATAAATATAGGATTATAGGATTAAAGTATCACCAAACCAGTGCTTCCAATGATGCTCAGTTAACATAACACTATTGTTCTGGATGGATCCAAGGTAACTGACACTCCTTTCATTCTTCTTGTAATCACTAGAGGTTATACTGCTCATCAGTTTTCCTCGTCTCTCCCCAAATAAACCATTATTAACTAAATCAACTGCTTAAGGTTTCTGATGCCCTTGATACACTGGCATAGCATATTAAGAGAGACAAGTCCCTTTAATCCAGCTGGTTTACAAAGAAGCACAGTGCACTATTGAGTACATTTCCTCCATAGCAACAGTACTGATGCTTCAAGAATTAGGTTTCCACAATGCCCCAGAGCATCATTTTGATGTCTTCATTGTTCTACCACATAAATAAGTTTTCTAAATAGTTCAAATGGAGTTGATAATATGAGATAATACGGGGAAGAAAATGAAAATTTACAAATGGTGCAATCAAAGCACATTGGCAGAGAATTTTCCACGTATCATCACGACTCTGCTTCAAATAGTTAATGACCCATTTAGTGTTTGAATAACCCATGCACCTGGGAATTGAATAAATATGCTGTATAGTGAAACAGAAATCATTTTATGTTAGAGGAGGTTAAACATCAATAAAAATCAGAGACGCCTTTGTATGGCATGCCAGACTGCTGAAGCGAAAACATTTCTTCGGTGAAAGGGCTCAGATGTGAGCACGTTTCAGTGCACTGCTCCAGGGGGAAAAAACCCCTCTGATAACAAATGTGAGCTTGTTATTATTGCTTTTCATTGGGAAGTAAAGCCGGAAGCAGGGTCATGCTGGCTAATTGAAGCTTACAACATTCAAATTCAAGCGCTACATCTTAATTATAAACTGGTGACACAACAATCTCACTTCTTAGCCCATTATGAGCAGGCATATGTGTAAAAAAAGTTAGGGTGCTATTGGGAGCCATCACATTCATTATATTGTACTGCATTTGCCAGGCAGGTGCCAAAAGGGATGTTTGATGCATGTTGAATCTAATGCCTATTGTACTGGAGGCTTTAAGGAACACTTGTAGGTTAAACACTGTGCCAACTGGCCACCAAAACAGGTACAGACAGAACAATACCATGCTCACCATCAGTGAGTGCCCATATTCTTGTCAGCTCTAGCAATTTGTTTATTTCCCATTAATACCAATTATTCTTGCCAAGAACAAAAAATGACCAGTAGCCATAATTTGTGCTGAAAACTTCAAAACCAACATCTACTGATGCTTATGTGCACATCCCCTCTGCACTTCCAGCGTCAAAGGAACCACTCAGCATAAATTCTGAGACCACAAGGAGGGTGATGGAGAGCTTGGCATCTATTACTGCCACATTGCCTTTTTAAGAACATAAGAACATAAGAGATGCCAATGTTGGATCAGGCCAAAGGCCCATCCAGTCCAACACTCTGTGTCACACAGTGGCCAGAAATACCAGTGCCATCAGGAGGTCCACCAGGGGGGCCAGGACATTAGAAGCCCTCCCACTGTTGACCCCCCCCAAGCACCAAGAAGACAGAGCATCACTTGCCCCAGAGCCCCTAGCTATACCTTGTGGCTAATAGCCACTGATGGACCTCTGCTCCATATGCTTATCTAATTCCCTTTTGAAGCCATCCATGCTTGTAGCACCCACCACTTCCTGTGGCAGTGAATTCCAAGTGTTAATCACTCTTTGGGTGAAGAAGGACGTCCTACATGCGCCCACCAATTTTCAAACTTCTTGAAAAATCCTGTTAATTGTGATGTTGAAATTTAAGTGTCTTTAGCCAGTTTGCCAATTTGGTGTAGTGGTTAAGTGCACAGACTCTAATCTGGGAGAACCGGGTTTGATTCCCCACTCCTCCTCCACTTGCACCTGGCTGGATGGCCTTGGGCAAGCCCTAGCTCTGATAAGAGCTGTTCTTGAAAAAG
>NW_015164195.1:980524-1029440 GCF_001447785.1 Gekko japonicus
AGGGCCGGCCCGCCCTAGGCGACCGCCTAGTTCACCTAGTGGGCGAGCCGGCCCTGCCCAGAGCCCCTATCTATACCTTGTGGCTAATAGCCACTGATGGACCTCTGCTCCATATGCTTATCTAATTCCCTTTTGAAGCTGTCCATACTTGTAGCTGCCACCACCTCCTGTGGCAGTGAATTCCATGTGTTAATCACTCTTTGCGTGAAGAAGTACTTCCTTTTATCCGTTCTAATTCGACCGCTCAGCAATTTCATGGAGTGCCCACGAGTTCTTGTATTGTGAGAAAGGGAGAAAAGTACCTCTTTCTCTACCTGCTCTATCCCATGCATAATCTTATAAACCACAATCATGTCTCCCCTCAGTCGTCGTTTCTCCAAGCTAAAGAGCCCTAAGCACTTTAACCTTTCCTCATAGGGAAAGTGTTCCAACCCTTTTATCATTCGAGTTGCCCTTTTCTGCACTTTTTCCAAAGCTATAATATCCTTTTTAAGGTGTGGTGACCAGAACTGCACACAGTATTCCAAATGAGGTCGCACCATTGATTTACATAGTCGCATGATGATATTGGCTGATCTGTTTTCAATACCCTTCCTAATAATCTCCAGCATAGCATTGGCCTTTTTTATTGCAGTCACACACTGTCTCGACATTTTCAGTGAGTTATCTACTACAACTCTAAGATCTCTCTCTTGATCAGTCTCCGCCAGTTCAGACCCCATCAATGTGTATTTATATTTAGAATTTTTGGCTCCAATGTGCATCACCTTGCACTTGGCCACACTGAACCCCATTTGCCATTTTGACGCCCACTTGCCCATCCTTGACAGATCCCTTTGGAGTGCCTCACAATCCTCACTGGTTTTCACCACCCAGAACAACTTCGTATCATCCGTTTATGATAAGCTTACTGCTTATGTCACCTAGTGCTAAAGCTAAAGACCTGCAAATCTTTCATGGAATTATTTGTATACTAAGAGTTAAGCATACACCTAAAACCAGGGGTCATTTCGTAGAAAAAGAGTGCAGGAGCTCATTAGCATAACTCATTAGCATAACTTATTTGAATATGCCACACCCCCTGACATCACCGGAAGTGTGTCAGACGGCAACACCCACCTCTCAGGCTCCACTGGACTGTTTTGGATTGCTAGCTATTGGGGGGGGGGACGTGCAGATCTGTCCTCGCAGAGGAGGGAGGGCTTGTACCTGAATAAAACTTGGTCTTAAAGGTGCCACTGGACTGTTTTGGGCCGGTGGGCCAGGGGGGGAGCTCTGCAACTTACCTGGCTGCTTCTTGCTCTGACTGAGGGCTGCTGGGAGCAGGGGTGGGGCTTGTTGCATGTGCCCGCCCCCTGGGCTCTTTACTGCTGGAGCTCCGCTCCTGTGTGCTCCTGCAGGAAATGACACCTGCCTAAAACCATTGCCAAAAATCAACCATTGAAAGAGTCTGAAATCCACACAGCTGACATTCGATTCTCTGTGGTCAAGTATGATTTGATTCTAAACTCTCTATTTAAATATACTGGGCTTGAGTTTTCTGCATATTCTTATTAGCAAACACATTAGTTCCCACCGAACTAAGTACAAGACTTCATACTGAAAAGCTATGTTCATGCTAGAAAGCACTTTAATTACTGTGCGGTTTCATGTATCTTAATTATTCAGAACTGAGGCTCTATCCTAAAACTATGGTTTCCACAAAGATGTGTTTGTGTTTTTAAAAGAAAGCTAAACCATTAATTAATTTCATATGGCCATCTGATAACCTGAAAGTGTGAAACTGCTATCAGCAGTAATTCTACAATGAGTTCCCACAAATTACTGCCTTGTATTGATTTCAGGCCCCTGAATAATAACAGGACAAAGCTCTCTTTCTCTTTCTCTCTCAGTGCGTAGGTATGTGAGACAGAGAGGCAGATGAGACAAGTTGACGTCACCCATCATTAAAAAAAAATGTTGATTTAGCCTTGAGACCTCACTGAATGTTACCAGATTTCCTATTCAGACACACCTCTATAGGAACCTCAAGGGAAAAACATGTAGATCCCATGAGGATCCTATGCACAAGTCTATCACTGTGAATACAGATATTGGGAAACCATAACTGATTACAGCGCACTCAACACACACATAACAGATATACACACAACCGTGCATAAAACCATCACACATTACAATTTACAGAAGTGCCTTTTTGGGTAAGGGTTTAATAATGTTTAAATCAGCTCTAAGGAATGAAAAATCCCTGGTGTGCTCCAAGAAAATTTTCATTATAGTTCTGTATCCGAGGTTTAGAAGAGATAAGAAGAGATTGTATTTATACCCTACCCTTCACTCAGAGTCTCAGAGCGGCTTACAAACTCCTTTCCCTTCCCTTCCCCTCCCCACAACACACACCCTGTGAGGTAGGTGGGGCTGAGAGAGCTCTTTCAATAATTGCCCTTTCAAGGACAGCTATTGTCAGAACCAGTGTTCCTTCTAAGCTGAGTTAGTGTGAGCTAGCTCACAATTTTTTGGCCTCTGGCTCACACATTTTTGTCTTAGCTCAGGAAGAATGGCACCAGAGCAAACTAATTTATGCAGTAGCCAAATCGCTTGCTCACAACTTTAATGCCAGTAGCTCAAAAAGTAACATTTTTCCTCACATGACTTCACAGCTTAGAGGGAACATTGGTCAGAATCATGGCTTGCCCAAGGTCATCCAGCAGCTGCAAGTGGAGGAGTGGGGAATCAAACCCGGTTCTCCCAGATTAGAGTCTGCACACTTAACCACTACACCAAACTGGCTCTTTTGCTGTGATTGCTTAAGTGAGCATAGGACACTGTTGACAAGCATAGGACATTGTCAATTCCAGATTCAAATTCATGCAGTTTGTTCAGGTTCCAGCCTATTACTTTTAATGGGAAATCTACTGGAAGATCTGGGGCACCTGTTTATAAACATAATGCCATCAAATCTGCACCGAACACAATACTCTCTATAATTCAAAGGCAGATTGAACTAAGGGGTTCAGTTTTACAGACCCTTGAGATAGATGTCTCTCAGCACAGGTGCACTTCTCTCCACTGATGCCTATCAGTGGGAAATGGTGCCAGCCACTGGCATTTTTTTTAAACCCTGTCTTCGTTCATTTCATTTTTCTACTCTTACAGTAACTCATTGACATTTTCTTGTTTAGCTTTCTGCTGAAAACTTTGAATCTGCCCTCCTTCCTTGTTGTAGTCTGTTGTTTCCTTTCACAAAGTGAGAAAGGAGGGAATTTTTGGGGGGGAATGGAGTGCCTGTTTGTCAACCAAATGACACCAAAATTGCAACAGGACCAATTTTACAGACCCCTGAACAAGGTGCCCCCAGCACCTTGGGGGGGAAAGGGCTCCATCCCCATAAAAGTGGGAGGAAAGGAGAACCGTGGTTATTTGTGCTTCTTTCCAAATGTGATTGGCTGGGGTGCTCCTCCCTTGCAAGGATACAACCAGAAGGAATGCTACTGCCTGGGAAATCAGTGCCATCAAAGAAAAACATCACCACACGTGACAGTACTGGTAAGCACTCAAACTTTTTTTAAAAAAAACAAACAAGCAAACATAGATTTTTGAGGGGAAGAGGACTTGATAATCCCTGAGAGTCCCAGCTTTGTATTCCCGTGCGGAGGAAAACACTAATGACCTGGACCTGTGATTTCTGTGTATATTGCCGGCTTGGGAATTTCATAATGCATGCCCCATCAACCAAGCTAAAGTGTCTCAAAATTTGATGCTGCAGCTTGAGCATAATGATACTGAGTTAATGCTATAAGATTCACAGTTATGGCTCTCCCCCAAAAAAATCTTAGGAACTATAGCACGGTGAAAGCTCCTGAGGACTATCATCCCAGAGTTACCTCATGAGACAGAATGATTGTTAAAACAGTGTATATCTGTGGTATAAATATGCATGTTCTTTTCCTATCCCTGCCCAGCAAATCTGATATTAGTCCCTTAGAAAGACATTGTCTTTCTAGCTTAAAATCTCCAATCAACAGGTGCCCTTCCCCTTTCAGAGCTGGCATATGTCCAGGATTCCTTGTCCAACGTGTCATATGCTCCAATGGTGGACGCCCCATTCCCTCAGTTCTTGCTAAGCTGCCGCAAACCCCCTTTCATGGCACCAAAAGCCCTGTGAGAGCTCACAGTGGGGCAGGAGGGAGGGAATGTGTGTCTGCACAGAAGACATTGATGAACAACAGTTATAGGTAAGTGCAACTCTGTTTTCATCATCTATCTTCTTGTGCATTGTGACAATTAGTGAGCTACTCACCAAAGGAGATGGGATGAGTCTCTCACTGGAATAGAGCCTGTAGAATAAACCTGCCCACATCTGCCTCCTTCCTCACCTGAAGATCTAGAGCATAATGTCTCCTCTGTCAACCAGGTTGCTGCCCTGCAGATGTCCAGAAGGGGAACTCGTTGATGAAATGCAGGAAACAATCCCTGCACTTGGGTGGAATGTGTTTTCACATCAAGACAGCATGGCTCCCCGGATGCTCTGTAGCAGTAACAATAACAAATAAACAACACTTTGTCCTTATAAAATGGTTTGGTTCTTTCTAAATTGTAAAGGAGGGCCCTCCTAACATCGAAGGGTATGCAGGGCCTTCTCCGCCTCTGAGCTTGGAGTCAGGAAAAGTACTGGTAAGAACCTTCTTGCACTAGGTGGAATCTGTAAACTATTTTAGGTAGGAAGTCTACACTCGGGTGTAAAACAACCTGCTCACCTTAAGAAAAGGTGGATCTACTCTAAGTACTGCCAGTTCACTGACCCTTCTGGCTGAGGTAGTCACTACTAAAAATGCCTTCCTTGAGAGTAATGCTAAGAAGCAGGAGATTATAGGTTCAAAAGGAGGATTCATCAGCTTAGGTAATACTAAGGGTAACAACCACTGTGGGACACTACAGGGTGTAAGGGGAAAGACATTGGACAGCCCCTTTAAAAAACTCCTGAGCCAATCCGTGAACAAACACAGTAGACCCTTGCACCTCCTCAAGAAATGCAGCAATATTCTCTTCATTCTTGTGTTGGAAATCTTTGCTTCTAAAGTTAGACAAGATTCCAGAATTGAAGGATTAAAAGTAGAAGGAAAGGAGTTTAAACTAAAGAGTTATGCAGATGACGTGGTCTTTACAATTTCAACCCCCCAACAATCTCTCCAACAAGTAATGGAGCAAATTGACAAGTTTGGATCCTTTTCAGGTTATAAAACCTTGGAAGAAAACCAAGATTATTTTTTAAATTTTAACTACTCAAGAAGAGGAAGAAATTAAGAAAATTTCAGGCTGTGACATAAATAATCCAGTCAAATATTTAGGAATATATCTCATGGGACAGAATGATACATTATTTAAGGACAATTATATGACAACCTAGTCTAAAATACAAAAAGTTGTTGAAAGATGTTCCAAATTACAACTATCTAGGCTAGGAAGAATTTCTGCTATAAAAATGAATGTTCTACCAAAATTAAACCTTTTGTTACAGATGATTCCAATTTCAATTCCTGAAAAGACTTTGAGCGACTGGCAAAGATAAATAAATAAATTTGTATGGAACAATAAGAAGCCAAGAATAAGATTTAAAGTACTGCAGGATGAGAAGAAAAGAGATGGTCTGGCAATACCTAACATTAAATTATACCACCAAGCTGCTGGGCTAGTCTGGATTTCAGATTGGATCAGAAGTCCTAATGAAAGATTGATAAAATTAGAATCTTCAAATCTCAATGATGAACTACATAGCTATCTGTGGATTAAAAAATCTATATCAAAAAACAAAACCCAAGATAAAAGACATATAATCAGAGATAGCTTATTTTCAATTTGGGAAATGCTACGAAAGAGAATCAGCTCTACAATTCCACTAATAATGTCACCAATAGATGCTTATTACAGCAATTACACAAGTAGAAATAATGATTTTATAATTTATGGTAATATGATAAACCCTCAAGGTGGTATCAAGACGTGGCAAGAGATTAAAGAAGGAGAGGAGATGCAATGGTGGATAGACTTTCAAATTGCTTCCAGGTTAAAAATGATATTTGCACTAAGAGAGGAGATATTAATAAACTGACTGATTTTGAGAAGATTGTCTCACAATCTAAAGACCATTTATTAGGATGAATTTACCAGCTATTGTTTCAATATGATTTTGAAGGAGAACAGGTTAAACCCTGTATGATTAAATAGATGCAAAATTTGGTCCGTAAATACAGTTTCAATGTAAATACAGTTTCAGTGTTGGGAAAACCTATGGACTAAAGGTATTCGATTCACTGCTGGTCAAGCATTAAGAGAAAACTGGTACAAGATGTTTTATCGATGGTACGTCACCCCAAAAGATATTGCTAAAATGGACAAGAATTACAAAGGGGCTTACTGGAAATGCAAAAAAGAAGATAGCACCTTTTATCATATGTGGTGGAGCTGCATCAAGACAAAAAGACATGAAAAAATTCAAGATATTTTAAAAACTAAATTCCCGATGAAACCTGAGACTATGTTACTGGGAGTCCTTCCAGATAAAATAGATAGAGCCTCAAAAGACCTACTTTGATATATGTTTACAGCTGCTAGAATAATATTTGCAATGAAATGGAAGGCAGAAGACTGTTTTACAATAGAGATCTGGGAAGAAAAACTAGCTGAGTATGCAACATTGACAGAATTAACCAATTATATAAACAAAGGATCATTGAATGAATTTCAGCAGAAATGGCAAGCCTATTACTCATACTATGGGAATAATTAACTTTCTTCTTTTTTAGTTCTGGAATTATTTGAATATCACATTAAAGATGATGAAGATATTGATTATAATTTCAATATTTTATTTTGTATTCCATTAGTATTTAAATAATCAGTAAGAATAAAATTTAGATTTAGATAAACAAGACAATATTTAGGTTTTTAGCATAGAGGTCCGTTCAACTGTTAAAGATGTATTCTCTTTTATCGTTAATATATTAATGAGGATTTTAGGAGTGTTTTTGCTTATTTCTTAAAGAGAGAATCTAGCCCAAAATTCTGTAATATTGATGCTTTATTAATTGTTTCTATATTTGAATTATGTAATGTATTTGGTAATATATATGATTTTACTTGCTGTATGTAACAATTCATAATATTTAACAAACTTGATGAATCTATATTTTTCCTCTCCCCTTCTGTATCTCATCCTTTTTTCTTGAGCAAATAATAAAAAATACTTTTTTTGAAAAAAGAAAGAAACGCAGCAATAGCCTCCAAGTGGGTCTTAATTGAAAACATTGCCAAACCATCCTGTGCTAGTGAGAGCAGGTATTCAAAAACAGATGGCAACAGGCAAATAAAAGGGCATTCCCCTCTAGTGGATGCCCAGGACGCAAATCAAGTCCACTTCCTACCATAAGAATACCAAGCTGAGGGTTTATTGGCTTGAAACAAGGTACCTCGTACCCCCTGGGAGAAGGTGCATCCTATGGCTGGATCCTCCATGCCGTCAAATGTAGTCTTGCTATATCATAGTGCAGTAATAATGCAGTACATCAACAGGTCTGAGGTGGGAGGAAACAGTATGTAGTCCTTGTCCACTCGGCATAGCAGCTCCAAAAGCAAGATCTGGCAGGGTCAGAAGGGAGCTACTAGGATACAATCTGTCTGAACGGCTAGTATTTTTCCTATAACCCTGTTCAGGAGTGGGAAAGGAGGGAATGTGACCAGGAACGTGTCCCCTAGAGGACTTAGCTCGCTGCCTGCCAGGGAGCAGAACTCCAGTCCTTTCCTGGAAGCAGCTGTGGTGAACTAGTCCATCTGAGGATACCCCCAGGTGTTAAAAATCATCTTGATATATGTCTCCTGGATAGACCATTTGTAATTGGTCTGATAGACCCTGCTCAGATTGTCTGCTTCTGTATTTAAAGACCCCCGCTATATGGATGGGCCTGGGCAGGGCCCCAATACTCATAGCTTTCTCCCATCTGCTATTGCCACTAAGCAAAGCCTCCTGGAACTCATGCTTCCTTGTTTGTTGAAGTAGTACACTGTTGCAGCATTGTCTGTTTGGATCAGCACCCTCTTGTATTTGAGAATATCTGAAAAGGAGGTAAGGGCAAGTCTTACTACATGAAGCTCCAGGACATTAATATGGAGGGGTACTTTGCGTCAAAGGCCACCTGCCCTGTACCAAAAAACCTTCACAGTGGACACCCCAACCTGATAAGGAAGCATCTGTGGTCAGAGTTACCTGAGGAACCCAGAAATCAAATTAGATCCCTGAAAACAAGTTAAGAGTCTTCCAGCCACCAAAGCAGAGACCTAACCACCCCCTGGTATTGAAAAGCAGCATCTTAGGGGATGTTTGTTAGGGTCATACTTCTTCACAAACCAGATTTGCAAGCTCCACATGCTCAGTCTTGCTAACTGAATTGCTGCAGAGGCTGAGGCCATAAGCCCTAATAACCTCTGAACTGCCCTCTCTGGCTGCCAACGATTTCTAACACAGTGAGAAACCATTGCCTTAATGCTCTTGGCCATGTCTATGAGCAAAAAGACCCTAGTACCATAGCATCGAGAGAAGTGCTGATGAATTGCACTCGCTGAGATGGTTCAAGGTGAGACTTTTCCCAATTCACCATTAGGCCTAACCTGCTACAGGTGGAAATAATGAGGTGAATGTGGTCCTTTAGTAAGTCACGACTGGGGCCACAATGAGCCATTTGTCCAGTTATGGGAATATAGCACACCCCTGTGTATGCAAATGGGCTAATACTACAATCAATCAATCAATCAATCAATCAATCTAATTTATTGCGGCAGGAGCCAGTAAAACAGTACAATTCTGATATAAAAGGGATTAAAACCGTAATAACATGGGAATAATATAAAAACATTAACAGGAGAGAGTTAATAACATTAGTAAAGTAAAATAGTGTTAATGTTAAAGTAAAACAGCTAAAATAAGTTTACGTTTCCTAATAGCTAAGCAACAAAATTTTGCCACAGCGTAAGTCACTGAGCTCTGAACGTCTTCTAAGAGGAATGTACAAAAGACTTCTGGCCTAAAGTCAAGATAAGACTGCAAAGGGCTAAATCTAGACAGAAGGGGTAGTATAAGATGGTCTCGTTCGTCCTGATAGAATCTGCAGAACAGGAGGACATGAGTAATTGATTCCACCATATTAGCCATGCATGGGCATATACGTTCATGCATTGGGACTCAAGTGAATTTACCTTGCAGTACAGTGGAAGGGAGTGCCTCAAAATGGGCTACCACTACAGCTATGCACTTGGTGCCGTAGCCAGACTGAATGGGAGGGAAGTGTAGTGGAGGACCTCAGAACCCCGTCTGAACCATAAAAACTTCCTGTGAGATTGGTGGATTGAAATATGAAAATAGGCATCCTTTAAATGAAGAACCGAGAACCATATACCCGGGGTAAGGAGCTCAATCACAGAAGAAAGCAAGACCATTCTGAACTTTTAAATTAATTAATTATTTATAAATTAAACTTTTAGACCGCCCTCCCCTGTATACACAAGGCTCAGGGTGGTGAACAACATAAAACACACTCATAAATAAAAACAGTTTAGAACAATAATAAAATAGTACAGAAAACACATAACCAGATGGCGCTAAAAGTTTCAAATTGTGCCACTGCTGGGGGGGGGGAGAAAACAGGGGGGGAGGGAGTGCTAGGTGAGGTGGAACCTGTTTCTGTCCTCAACCAAAAGCCTGGCAAAACATCTCTGCCTTGCAAGCCCTGTGGAACTGCATTAGGTCCCGCAGTGCACGGATGTTACTCAGCAGCGAGTTCCACCAAGTTGAAGCCAGGGCCAAAAAGGCTTAAGAAATGCTGACCTAGACGCAGGTTGGGTTCTCTTCCTTGTGCTTTGATTTCTTCTGCTTCTTCGCAGGAGGTTCCGAATGTGATCAGGCCTTAGCCAAAGGTTCTGGGAGGGCGAACCCGGGTGGCCAGATTCTGCCTCTGGGGTGACCAAAGTGGCCCTCTTTGGACAGATCAGATCCATCCTGATAGTCGGACCCACAGGAACCGAACAGAGTGATGGTGGCCCAGAACAGGTTTCAGTAGTCGGAGCCGGGGGAAGCAGACCTGGGATAGTCGGACCTGAACTTGGAGTTGCTCTGGGTGGAGCCGAGGAGGACAAAGCCTTTTCACACAGTGCTGCTTTCAGCCTAGAGGCCCTATCTGACCAAGCCTTTGGGGTAAAGCGCTGGCAAATTGGGCAGGTTCCAACATTATTGGCCTCTCCCAAGCACAAGAAGCAGAGCTGATGCTTGTTGCTGTGCCTATTTCCATTTCACATTTGGAACACAAGCACAACACAGTCTTACAATTGGGACTGCCTCCCACCAGACAGACCCCCAAAGGTGAAAAACAATTCTTCGAAAGAGAAAGAAGAGTCTATTTTTTCTATATGGACAACAAACAACAACAGAATGCACTAGAAAGCTTCCTATCCTTGCAGTGGTGAAAATGGAACTGAGGGAAAGGGTGTCTGCTATCAGAGCACATGATGCATTGGGGTCTGAATCCCATGCATGCACCGGCCCCAAAAGGGGTGGTGCGCCCCTCTTTAGAGTTTGTAAACTAGAAAGAAAATGTCTGTGCCTGGCCTATGCAGGCGCAGTCCCAACGTGTGGCTGCATGAAAAGATGGATGAGGAAGGTGAAGAATCCAGTGGACCTAGGTCCCATGGGTGAGATGTAACTATGTGAACCAAAGTAGTACACCAGGATAAAGGGAGGGTTTTTTTTAAGAGCCTAATGAGTGTGGTGAAGAAATTAACAACCACTAGAGTGCAGGATCTTGAGAATTTTATGTAGGCAGGGTGCCATTCTGAATCACTTTGCCTAATATGCTAAAATGTGAGCACTTTCCTTTCTCTTATTATTTATTATTTATATTTATTTATTATTCGCATTTTTATCCCACCCTCCCCGGAGGCTCAGGGCGGCTAACAAGGCATGTTGCCACATAAAATAGAAAACAGTACAAAATTTCTTAAAATACATCAACATTAAAACAATCATAGTGCTCCTCTCAACTAAATTCCAATTTATATACACATCTCTTTATTATTATACCCATAATATTGGTATTTATAGATAAAGGTATTCTAGGCTGACAGCACCTAATGAACTCATGATTTTATGTAAAATAGTGGTAAATAATCAACATCTTTCCAATTTAAACATTTTTAGAACTTTAACGGCAATAATATTTAGCATCTTTCATTAAACTAAAAACATGTACGTGATGTTTCATTTTAAATTTTATTACATTTAAGTATTACATTTCTGAGAAATATTCTGTTTTGTGCTTTAATTGTTACAAGCAGAGTTTTTATTTGTACCTCAAAACAATAACACACAGAACTATGCCATTAGGAAGCAGACATGACAGAATGTTATCGTCACTGAACATTACAATTTGGGACAAGAGCCAAGTTCAACTATCAATATCTTTAGAGAATGTTTTATTTAAGCCTTGTGAAAAGAAGGGAGCTGATCTTTAGTCTTCATTATTGATCAAGTCTGGGAAGCTTGAGGAAAGAGAATATTTCAAGCTGAAGTACTGGCTTCCTCTTTGAAAAGCTCCTAATCACTAATCTAATGAGATCAATTAAATATGAATTCAAAGAGCATAACCAAGTGATATGCTATAATATGCAAATTAAATAGTAAAACCATTAAAAGTAAGAAGCGTATCAGCAATCTTCAGAGAGAGAGAGAGAGAGAGAGAGAGAGAGAGAGAGAGAGAGAGAGAGAGAGAGAGAGTATGTACATTCCTTTTTCTTCCTTTGTGTGCCTTTCTCATCTGCTTCTATCCCAGTCCTGTGATTTAACAGGGTGCCTTGACATGAGGGGGGATGTATTATATGGCTTGATTTTGTCAGATCTTGGATGCTAAGCAGGTTCAGTCCTGGCTAGTATTTGGACGGGAGACCTCCAAGGAATACCAGGGTCATGACACAGAGTCAGGCAAAGGCAGACCACCTCTGAACATCTCTTGCCTTGAAAACCGTACGGG
This sequence comes from Gekko japonicus, assembly GCF_001447785.1. Lineage (NCBI taxonomy): Eukaryota > Metazoa > Chordata > Lepidosauria > Squamata > Gekkonidae > Gekko > Gekko japonicus. The sequence goes on from NW_015164195.1 coordinate 992,593, forward strand.
ATCACCATAAGTCAGCCGTGACTTGATGACACACACACACAAGCAAGCAGGGTCAATACTTGGATGGGAGACCACCAAGGAAGATTTGCAGAGGAAGGCAATGGTAGACTACCTCTCCTTAATCTCTTGCCTTGAAAACCCTATGGGGTTGCCGTAAGTCGGTTGCAACTTGACGGCACTTTATGCAAATATATAAGAACATAAGAGAAGCCAATGTTGGATCAGGCCAATAGCCCATCTAGTCCAACACAGTGGCCAAAAATACCAGGTGCCAAGTGTCAGGTGCCATCAGGAGGTCCAGTAGGTGACATGAAGAGTGGCTGGAATTCATTTGGCTATGAGAATAAGTCATATGTCCACACTTACAGACAGCTCCTATGAACAACTCAAGTCTCCAAAGTACTCTCACCAGATATGGACAAGTTGGATGGCAACCTGATAGCTAGAACACAGGATATACTGGTAAACATGTGATAGGTCACTGAAACCAACTCCCCCCCCCCCATTAGCTGTGGAAAGAGGAGGAGAGAGGCTTTTTTACCCTTCCACAGCTAATTACATAAGATGTGGGGGGCGGATTCTGATTAAAAAAACAGGGGTACACCCCTTGTCATCTCACACCACAGTCTAATCAAAATTGGAACCCTGTGCAGCAGCCATTAATCTTTTAAAATGACAGAAAGATCCAATTAGAAATCACCCAGAATGCCATCTGTTTTGGTCCTAAATTGTTTAATCCAAGAAAAAACATCACACTTGTTAAATTATATCCTCTCTTTCTTTCTTTACTAAAATACTCCTGTGTTGGCTTTTTACAAAAGATGCATTCAAGACAGTATAAATTAGAATCACAGCTCCTCTGATTCATACACACTTTAAAGATGATACTGATCAAAAAATACAAGTTTAAGGGTCTGTGCTGCTCTTTAGAAAAGTGTAATCCCTTTGGACCAGGTTTTAGATAACAGAGGACTTCTCGGGATCTGGTTGTCATTCTGGATAATCCATGTTCAAGATGGATGCAGTTCGACTGGAACAGATGCACAGAGTGACTGGAATGAGAGTAGGAATGGAAAGACTCAAATTTTATAAGTAAAGATCAATAGAATATTATCTCAGAAAATGTAATGCTGAACAGTATATGACTGCATTGTACAAAACATCTGGAAATATGGATTTTTTAAAAAGATTCAAGGCACCTGTGGATAAAAGACCTAATAGCTATGAAATTCTTATTTACAAATATAGGGTGGAAATCAGATAATGTTTCTAGTAGAATTGTAAATTCTAGAATACTTGCCCCAAAACAGGGAGCAAAGACTCTTGCTGGTTTGCAAGACAGAAGATCCATTTTTGCATACTGCAAAGCAATTTTTCATGTATTATGAAGAAGCAGCCTTGTACCTTTCCTGCCATTGGTCCACTTTGTGTTATCTTATCCCATCTGTCTTGTCTATACACATCAAGTGTACCGTGTAAGCGATGTCTCTGTGTGCACAGTTCAGTCCAAAAATTATCTTGTCCCTAATTTTGCTAGACAAAGAATGTGCACTTTCATACAGTTAAATGCCAGCTTCTTAAATTAAAAGATCTGAAATTAATAGATATATTGCTATAGTTACAGTATAGTGATACCTACTATAAATGTTTTTAAAGCACTCTGAGAGTGGAGAAGGGGAATGACAGGTATGGAAACTGCTTAAAATGGCCCTTTCAAATAAACAAAAGGATAAACCAAAAAGAATTCCTCAGTGTTGCAGCATAACTCTACTGGCATTACCAGCAGACCAAGATGTTTCATAGGCAATGTTAGATGAGACCGCTATGACAAGTAAAAGCCACCTTTGTCATGTACAGTGTACTGCAAGTACCCTAAGCCATCAGATGGTATAGTAATGGGCAGAGGGACATGACATGAGATAATGAGTTAACTGGGAGACAGTTTGTTTATACATTATCCTAATGGCCTCTTGACCACTTGTGTAGATGCAACCCTAAAGCTACAAAATTTAAACAGATCGCAGCTGAAAGGGGGTGGGGGGGAAGAAACTACCAACAGGGAGCAACAGGGAAAAGAGAAGTCCACATTAGGTTACAGAAATTATGTGTACCTTCATTTAGTTCTATGAACTTCTCTGTTATGGAAGCTTGCTGGGTGACCCTATGCCAGTCATATACTCTCAGCCTAACCTATCTCACAGGGTGGTTGTGAGGATGAGACGGAGAAAAGGAGAAGTATGCCAGCCACCTTGAGTCCCCAGTGGGGACAAAGGTAAGTTATAAGTGAAGTAAACGAATAATAAAGAAATTAACTCATGTCCATGGTAGACCAACTATTATCACTTCACATAATTCAGAATGCCACTCTGACACAGACCATAACCATCTGCTTGCTTTTTTACTTTGTGCATCTTTGGTCAAACAGGAACAGACAGGTGTATTTTGAGAAAACAGGACAAATATAGGACAAGATATGCAGCAGCCAAACAGACATGGGAAGTAAAGATACCAAACTACAGAACTCGCATGATAACAAACCAAAATATACATTAAAACATCACCAATTTAACAAGCCAAAAGAAAGTGTGGGATCTAATGAAAGACCAGCATGCAATAGCTTATATGGGCAAACAGTTTGGCTGGTGGGCCAGTTTATACCTGAATGTTAGAGCAGCATGTATTGGCTCTTGCGACTACATAAAGGGTTTCCAGACATCTCCATTGGTTTGCCAGGTACAGCTCATGCAGAGGTGCACTCCCTGTCTCTAGGATAACAGCACACAACTGCCATGGAGACAGTGAAGTCCTACGCGTTCTTCACTGCCAAAGACCAAATGAGAAAAGAGAGGGGCCTAGTATAGGAGCACTGATGATGATCATGCTCAAAGTTCAAAAGTTTATTACGATCATGCAGAAGTAACCTCATTGGCATTGCACAGACTGAGAGAGACCTTTGCACTAGTGTGGTGAAATGCTTGCACTTTATGAAGCAAGCCCTTGGTTGCTCCTAAGCAGCCAGTAATGGCATACTCCTTTCTCCTTGTAGTGTGGCATGCTTGTCTCCATGGGTTGGATTCTGCTGGCAGCTCAATTATTCATCCATACCACATAATTAACTGAACATTTTTATTTTCCTTTAAACAATTGTTATTTTTCATTACAGCCATAAGTAAGAGTAAGTGGAGATTAGTGCCAGTTGTTGAAGGCTACTTTAAAGTATAAAAAGTATTTCAAAAGGAGCAACTTTGTTTTATTATCAGCTTTTCTGAAGAACTCCTTAGGGTACAAAAGTACTCCAAGCAAGTGAACTTAATGTACCTATTTTAATATATTTTCTAAAAATGAGCTGTGAAAAAATGCATTTTTGGGTGGAGGTCTGAACTGAGCAAAACCTTCACCAGGAGTCTGTACAAATTTTTCTCTCTGGGCAGAGAACAGGCAGGAAGGGGGAAGTCAGTTCAATGGTTTTCCAGCCTCACCTCAGCTACCTCTTAAGAAATGTTAATAGGTCCAGTTAAGGATAATAGGATGGTCCAGTCTCCCCCCCCTCCAAGCAGGGAACAGAGATTTGGAGGCATTAAGACTAGAAGGACTCCAGGAAGAAGCTCCTGGAGACTTTAGGAAAAGCTTTTTTGATCCAACCTGTCCTGGTTAGTGGGTGGAAGAGGTAATAAAACTCCTGGGAGCAAGGAGGGAGGGTCTCTTTTGTGCTGATTCCATTAAGGCAGACAGAACTTTTAACTAAGGCATGAAGGAGGTGGCCATTGCCATGTGCACATTGGAAGGAGGCTTGAAGGTAATGAAACTCCTGTAAAGATCTGTAACTTTCTAAGCTAAGGAGCCTGCCTTATAGCTAACATCTCATAGGGCATGTATAGAGGGAGGACAGAGGAATTGTGTTTAACCCTTTTCTTTTGAATTGCTCAATCTAGTGCTGTGCTAAAATATGCTGGTGCTGTGCAAAACGTATGTTCTGTTTAATAAATACTTTGTAACGTTTGATCCTGGTAGTGGTTCTCTGTGCTGCATAGACCTCCACTGTCTTGGAAATACTATTTTAAAAGGACTGCCAAGAGGAAGGGGAGAGCACACAGTTGGCAAGTGGCTACTCCCTAGTGGTGCACAAGGCAGCAAGCTGTCCCCATGGTAACCAGACTCTGGGTAGTGGGAGATGTAGAAGCAAGGCCTCAGAATGACGAATGGAAGCTGGAAGTCCTGACTCTCCCAGTGGGCAATTCCTACAAAGGTCAAGCGGCAGGTGAACAGAGAGAGAGAGGCCCCTCTGGACTTGGGAAACTCCAGGAGGGCAGGATGGAACAGGGCCTGCAGGCCAGTGAAGGACTGTTCCACCACATGAACCATATTTCACTTGCGTCAGTTTCAGTTATAGAAATACAGTAACATCCCAGTCCTCCTATGTAATGTGTGCAGCAAGGAGAAAGCTATTGGAAGAAGAGGTTTTGTAGAGCTCATTGAGAGGCTCTTATTCCAGGAGCCAGGGCTATTCCAAACTGAAGAGTGTCTTTCAAGTGTCCAAACATCCATTGCAGATGTCGATATATATTATATTAACTACCCCAAAGCAACAAGACATCATGGGGGACTGGTCTGACTTAGCTAATTAGTGCCACAACCCATCCCCCTGAGTTCCATTCCAACCAGATGTGAACTAGAACTTGAGATATGCTGCTACACAATTTAGTGGAGATCCACAATTCATTAGACATGGCACCACTGTGGCACTATAGTGATCACCACCTGTAGCTGGATTTTCTTATATGGACCTATATGGATTTTCCTATATTGTAAATAATGCTATAGCTCAACAGCAGTATAATATCCAATAATGTGTTGATGTAACATGGCGGGGGGTATAGGAGAATGCATAGGGATAATAAACACCATTCTTATTTATTTATTATATTTATAAACCACCCTCCCCGCAAGCGGACTCAGGGCGGCTCACATTGCCTGGCACAGTGTGCCAGGTTCTTATACATTAAAACACTATTAAAACATTTAAAACATTTAAGCAATCAACAATATTCAAGTAAAGTGCAGTCAGTGATTAATACACAAGATGGCATAACATGTCATGTAGGCTCAGATGGTTACAGGCTCCTAAGCGTATTGGCTCAAACTCACTACAGCCAGCCTCCACCACAGGTATTAATAGTGGTTGTTGATGGTAATGTGGGCGGCTCCTAATTGAAGGCCTGGTGGAAGAGCTCCATCTTGCAGGTCCTGCAGAATTCTAAGGCTCAGCATCACTAAAGATATTTTAAAAAACATCAGTGGACCAGGTGCAGTGGGTCAGGTGCCAGGTGCTGAAAAAATCTGCAAATGTTTGTAACCACTGCCTCAATACTTAGCAGCTGTATTTTTCACAGGACTTAGCTATGCATTTCTAACTCATCTTTGTTTATACAGAAAACAGCAGAATAACAGAAGCATCTTCCCTTCCCACCATAGCATTTTATCTAGTTTCAGAGCAATGTTCCAGACACAAAATGCTAATTCTCAGACACAACATAAATATTTTGCTTATCATGTTTATTCTGTTACTTCCTTTTATCCCTTCTTGGCACCTGTTGCCAAGACTCAAATGATTAATTGCTATTAAACAATACAATAAAAATATGAGCAAACTGGTGTGTGAGTTAATGAGAACAAAATGCTGGTTTTAAAAAGACCTCTGGCACCACATTAAAAATTGGACAGTATTTTCACATCACAAAAATGGAGATGGAAAAACCCAGATGTCTAATAGTCACTGGTGCCTAAAAACTGAACCTGCTTCCTGGCATCTAAATTGCTGAAGAGGGGGAAATGTTGGTTTCTCCATGTGTGCGGTTGTGCATGGGACCTTTCCTCTGTTGGAGTAAAGGCAACTCAAAAACCCTGGACACTGGAGGGGGGAGGGTGCTATATATCCCTTTTCACTAGAACCAGACTGTGCATATGTGTGATGCCTCTCTTTGTCTAAGCTGGCAACTTCTCTCTGACTCCCCCTTTCTTTGTGTGCCTTTGCTCTCTCTCCTCATGAGGCAAGATACCTCTGCAAATCTCTCCTATGGGAAAAAGCCAGGACCACACCCATGATCTCATTCTTCCACACATGAGCAGCCTGTATAGCTGGCTACTTGTAAAAGGTAACAGTATTACCTAGATTCAGCTCCTGTGTTTCCTTCTACTACAAAATGCATGTGAATGTGAATAAGCCTCAAGAAGAGAGTTTACTGCATGCAGTTCCATGATTTCCTGACCCTCATTCATACCCTCTGTCCATTTTTGTGACATCCAGCAGACCTGCATCTCTCTTTGACAGGAGGAGGTGGTCACCTGAAGCTGCCTGGTTCCCAGAGCCCTCATAGCCGTTTGCCTCCTAAATCTTGTGCTATGTGAGTACAGCCAGGGGCTCCCAGCCCTGAGAGGAAGAGGTTATGGCAGGGATGCCAATGACATTTCCCACCAACATATTTCTGTGCTTCATGCTTGGCTGAGGCATGGAGCATGTTTGCTTGGCCCTCAGACTGTTATTGGCAGAGATGGAGTAGACAGGGACCTGCGACATCGGATTCTCACCCTCTGCTACTGCTAGCTTGTTTCACCCTTCCTCTCTCTTTGTATCTTTGGAATTTTTGAAGAGCTCCTTAGAAGCTTTGCCTCCCTGACCCAGGCAGGAAGACAACTGGAAATGGATGCAATTAGAGAAATGGCATGGGATAAGGGGTGGTTAAACCTTGCTTTTCCCATGGTATTTCCCCGAATTGCCTAATCCTGCTAGCCATTCGGGAGAGCAGCACATGGGGAAAGAGTTAAACAACTGCTGCTCCAAGCAATTTCAGAGCCAGCAAGATCCCATCATAGATCTTCCACATACCATGTAATTTAGCCCTGTATGCTAACGGCCCTTGTAACACAGGTAGGTTGCCAGGAGAGCACTTGCCCGCCTTGAAAGAGAGACTCTTCTCCCTAGGTTAACGACGTGAGTGGAGCACACAAAATGGCAGTTTGCTAAGTAAATCCATCCTGAAACTGTGCAATGCAAATTGGGGCATCTGGCAGTCTACTGGATCAAGTAGGCTGCCCACCTCTAAAGGGGATCTCTATCCCAGAGGTTAAAGATTCAGATGAGGGCATTCGAAACTGCATTTGCACCGGCAAAGTCCTGAGAGAGAGAGAGAGAGACAGAGACAGAGACAGACAGACAGACAGACAGACAGACAGACAGAGAGAGAGAGTGAGAGAATACATGTGTGCATTTATATGAAGTTAAGTAGTGTTTTGTGAAAAAAGAGCTCTGGGCTGGTTCTTGGTGGGATATTGTACATGAGAAAAGGAAAATAAGGAGGGATTCTGTTTTGACTAGTGGAAGCCTTTTACCTTGCCCAATACAATTTCCTTTCCACCAGTGCATGCAAAAGAAAAACAAAAAAACCCCTCCTTCCTATTCTAATACTAGACTATACCCCAGCCTCACAAGTCCCCCCTCTGCTGTAGAGCTGGAAGACATGGTTTTCCTTGCTGGGCACAGAAAACAATTCCCTCTGATCCAGCAGAGAGGGATGTTCCTCCAGCTGGATCTGCCAAATCTCTTGTGAAGCCACTGCAGGAAGAGCAGGAAGAAAGGGGGTGGGGTGAGATACAGAAGGATGGTATCATTAAGACTTTGCAAAGTGCCTTCCTTCTGTGTTTAAAACATTTTGAAGTATTGGAGTATGACCCCAGACATAACAAGGCAGTGCTTAAAGGACCACATGACCCAACCAAAGCATAGGTAGTCAATAAAACAAATTTTGAAATGTCTAAGGTTTCGGGTGCAGGTTTATTCTCCATTTGCACCTACCAAACATGACAGATCCCATGGCAAACTCTCTTTATGTTCATATTCCTTGGTCTAATTCAGAGTGGTATATATTCCATCAATCTATGCCTAATCTTAGAGAAAATAGTGACAAATTCATTAGAGAAATAAAATACCTTATTATCCTTTGGAATCCACTCGCAGCCGATTTAGAAAAGCTAGTAAAAGGATGTGTTGAATCTAGTGATTTTACCCAAATTATGAAATATGCAAGAGATACAGAGGAAAATAAGGACGGCATAGTTTGGGCCCCAGATACCTCAAAGCCCACTGAACCAGTAGATGAAGGGATGCTGAGGGATGCAACCAGATTACAGGAAACAATGATAAGGGCACTTGAGAAAACTTTTGTTAAGTGAGTAAACTGTGGAAAGATCCATGAAGCTAAAAAGAAAGAGGAGGAGAGTCCTGTGTGCTTTAGTGCACCAATATTGCAAAACTGATCCTGATGACAGTGACCAGGAACCCCAAATGGTATCGCTACTTCTTAGGCAACTTCTCCCTGAACAGAGAAAGAAAATTAAAATGTCTTAGCTGCGTTATCCTGAATCGCCCCTGAGTATAATTTCACAAGCAGCCACTCAGTTCTGGGAGGACCAATGCGAGGAGAAACACAGGAAAGTGTACCTTTCCATTAAACTCATGGCTTTGCAAATTCAGGAATACAAAGCAAAGAGAAGCACACAGAGAAATAATGGGCCCCAACAACATCCACTATAGCAACAGGATGTACCCCAACAATTTCCCAACAATGGGCTTTTGGATCATTTTGTGTGAGATTGTAGGAAGAGACCAAGAGACCAGAACCGCCACTAGTGCCAGCCCAACCAGCTGGATGCAGGAGTGTAACCCATAGCACCTGCTTTCCCAGAGCTTGTATACAGCATAGGTCTGATGACTGACCTATCATTCTCATTCTTTTCCTTGCCTAGTGGGCACAGGTGCCTCTTACACTATGATTAGTCAGCAGGAGATGTCATTTCCTATTTCATCTGACACTACTGGCTTCAGGTATAGAGAGTTCAGTCATCCCCATGTTCTGTCATTACCAGTTTCTGTTTCTTTAGGGCCACCTGAGATAACAAGCCGTGTTTTGATTCCCCCACCTCCCCTGTTAATTTGTTAGGTCGGGATTGGTTGTGTAAATTTGGTGCAACTGATTGTGGTCCTGCCACCATCTGATTTCACTCAGGGATTGTTTTTATGCTGACCACAAAAGAAGCAGAGGCTTCATTGGAACCTGCAAAGGATCTTCTGAATACCTTGCCTGTATCCCTGTGGGCTTCCAAACCTCATGATGCTGGAAGCTTGCAAGTAGCAGACCCTGTTAAAATCACAAATTTGGCCCAATGTGAATCCCCCAAAATGTGCCCAATAACATTTATTTAAAAAAAATAGATTGAGGGGATCACCCTGGTCATCAAAGTGTTCTTACAATAGGGAATACTGATTGAGCAATCTCATGGGTCTGCCTGTAATACTCCATTGTCCCCCACCTCTGCTCCTGCTTTCATCTGTCACACCACCTTCCCTTGATCCTCAAGCATATCTGTTTGAACTGCAGTAGCAAGACCCCACCTGGGAAAAAGACTTGAGGCCCTTTGTTGACACGACCCTACAGTCCTTTTCCAACCATGCTCTCTTTTATCTGTTGCCTGATGGATGTGCAGTCTGCCCACAGAGGGGGAGATAGCTAGTCAAATGTTAAAATCATAGTCAAAAACATGCACCAGGCCCCCCAACCTCTTAATGCACATCCATGGGTTTATGTTCCATTTCAACAATTGCAACTTGATTTCATTGAATTGCCATCATATAGATGGTTTACATCAACTGACACCCTTTGAAATCCTGTTTGGGAGGCCTTTGCCTACAAAGAATGAATCATCCCACAGACAGAGTATCTCAGAATTTTCAACTGATATGACTAAATATGCGTTGACACTAAGTGCAGTATTGAAAGCATTGCATGATCAGGTTTTACAGTCTCAGACTGTTCCCACAGACATCACATGCTATGACATCTGCCCTAGAGACTACATCTGGGTGAAGGTATACAGCCTTGGAGCCCAGCTGAGAAGGCACCATACCAGGTCCTGTTCATCACCAACACAGCTGAGTGGATCCACGCATCCCACACACGAGACTACATCTGGGTGAAGGTATACAGCCCTGGAGCCCAGCTGAGAAGGCACCATAGCAGGTCCTGTTCATCACCAACACACCAACACAGCTGAAAGGCACCTGGCACAAAACCAGAAGACCAACACCCAAGGCGAAAACCTGATCCAGAGGGATTCCTGGCCCTTCAAACTGGACCTTGTTCTGGGGGAGGGGGACAAGGAGCTCAATATTCCCAGAATCCTCCATGGACTATGCAGGTTCCTGCCTCCAGAGATCAGAAGTGGCAAGTCAAAGACTATATACCCAAACACAACATTCTGAAATCAAATACAAATGACTGTCAGAGACTCAGGAGATATGTGCTAACCTGTTGTTTCTTTCTACACCAACATTATTACTCAACGCCCCAGCCACCCCAAAAATCAGATGTATATGAAGGCCCTTAGCAAGAAGATGCATTTTGTGATCTATGATTTTTATTAGCCAACCTTAGGCTCAAAGGGGAGAATGTTAAAGTACTTTATTACACTATTCAGAGTTAAGCAAAGTTTTAAGATTCTTACAATAACTTTTGACCTTGAGCCTAAGGTAGAACTGCAATATTTTAGGATGCTTCTTCCTTCCTCCCCATCCTTGCTCAAAAATCTGTTCTTTGACCTGCTGATCACCAAGCAACCTTATCTCAGTCAAGGGTCTGTTCCATGCCTAACTCCCATGAAATATGTGTAGAGGGCATGTTTTCTTTTGCTCTCTAGAAGGAATGCAGGATGTACTCTGAAAGGAGGATAAAAGTGAATTATGTTTAAGAACAGAATTAATGGAGTTCCTTCTGGAATTCTAGATCCTGACCTTTTGTCTGTTTTATCCTGTAAAAGAAGAATTTTGAATCTTGTTTAGTATGCCAGCTTGATTTTTTTCTTCTTTGCATCAGGATGATCATCTTATTGAAACTGCATGCTCTGGTAGCCTAAAGTCTTGAATGAATCTTTTTCTCTCCCAGATTGAACTCAGTAAAAGGAGGAGCTATATTAGGATTTTTAAAACTTCCCTAACACTGAACATACTCTCATTTATACAAGATTGTGAGGAGGTCAATGCTCAAAATGGGAGTGCATTTCGGAGTCTATATTTGTGCCCAATAGTCTCCCACAGGTACATTACAGAGACCGATAAACAACAACCAAGTTCCCTTCTTGCTGTATACTACTCTTGTTGCAGGAATTCTCATATGCTCAAGGGAAACCCAAGATTCAGTAAAACACAGTTTGAAAAGCACTAGACCTACGAGCTGTGGGTATTTTACTAGCTGTGCTAAGGCAAGCGCACCTGCTGCCCATCTGTACAAAAGATATAATAGAAATGCACCTATAATAACAAGATAAACATTAAGTGGTTTGTACTTTTATGGAACTACAGAAATTCAAACATGAAGTAGGACCAGGTGTTTCTTTTTTGATAGTGATGGACAAGCTTTTTCCAGCTCACCTCATAGTTAACTCAGTTATTCCAAGCTTTTTTAAAAGAACTCAGAAAAACTTAGGGTGGTTTTATTTTTTTATTTTTTTTAAAGTCAAGTTTCTCTAATACAGCTCAGAGTATTGGAGCCCTTGAGGGTGCTTGTAATGATTCCATTTTTGGTGTGTGTGTTTCTTTAAATGTTTAGTTTGACTGCAGTAATGTAAGGAGAATGATATAGAGGGAGACAAGTGTGATGTGATTGACTGATGACTGAGAATGTGGGAGGAGAGGTATCAATGAGGAGATTCTGTGTGTGAAGTTTGAAGAGAGAGCATAGTCTGTGTGACTATGGGAGTTTCTGTGTGAATAAGACAAAGACTTTAGCCTGTGTGGATATATATATATATATATATATCTGAGAGAGAGAGAGATATTAGACTGAGTGTCTAAGCCTGTCATAGTGGAATTTGGAGTTTGAGAGACTGTTTGTGATGCCAAGCTTTGCCAGTTATATTTATAAGTTCCTTTCTTCAGCAACAGTTCAAAATAGCCAGAAACCTATTTTGTTCTTTATTAAATGAATCATTTTTCATTTAAACTTATCCCAGCAATCAGAATAGTCCTTCCTCAGGGCCACATAGTCCTCTGAAGTGCCCAGACCCTGGGTCATTCTACCAAGTTCATGTACACCAAGTGTGTTTTAAAGGTAAAATGCCACAGTGCTCCTGTCCTTACTGACCAATGACTCTTCCAGGTTATTTTCATAAACTAGTGTTAAGAAAAAGGTAGCTGGTGATAGTGAGGACCTTCGATGGCCTGTATGACCCCTTCTAACTCTATGATTCTATTTGTGAATGCAGAATGTTCTGCCAGCTATCTCCTTATATATCTCATAGCATAATTATTCATAAGTACCTAAGAAGTACCAGACCACAAGGTCAAAGATATACCTGTCTCAGGGACACATTAGACTCTTCTGAGGAGATCCATGATCAGGGTATCTCTTTTTTAAAAAGAGAGACAAAGCTGCTGAAGAGGCATCCAAAGCTGTTGAAGAGCTTAACCCTTCCCCCCACTTCCTTTTCTCTTGAGCTATTTGCACTATAGGTACCAACAAGATTCCAGTATGCTTTCCTCAGTGTGGCAAACAGTAGCTCAACAAGTTGACTGAAATTGGAAAAACAGCATGGGAGAAGGACTCACTTCTTCTCTGGTGCCATGACCACAGTCTAAATGTGGTCTCTCTTCTTTTTAAAAATCTGCATAAGATCCTAATCATGGACCTATAGGATCACATCAAGTTTCACAGGCAAACCACGGTTGCTACAACTGTCCAGGACTCTTAGATGGTTAATAAAACTTTATATTTAAAGGTTGCATTTCACAATTGTTCTGATATTACTACTAGGAATCCTAAACTTCAGAAATTTCACCAGTTCTGTGTAAATTAATATTACTTTCCTGAATATAAACAAACATAAATGGCAATGCAGTCATGATGTAAATAATCTGCACTTATATATTTGCATGGGTGCTTAGCCAGTATCAATATTTGCAGGTCATCTGGTCAAGGATGATCCAGTCAAGGAACACTGTAACTTAAGCGATCACTTAAATGGCAAATTGCAACTGGCAATTACTAAAAACAAAAATAATGGAGAATCATTAATGCACAATTACTAGTGTGTAACAAATTTCATGGGAGGGAAGGTAGCATGGCATAGCCAGATCTTGGAAGCCAAGCAGGATCAGTATTTGGAAGGGAGACCGCCAAGGAAGACTCTGAAGAGGAAGGCATTGCAAACCACCTCTGCTTCTCACTTTCCTTGGAAGCCCCTTGGCTGGGGGTTGCCATAATTCAGTTGCAAATTAACTAAACCTTACACATACAACAACAAAATTCATGTGGCTGACATATCACCCTGAATCTGCAAGTTTGGTATCTTGCATTCTGATTACAAAGGCAAGCAATGAACTAAGGAGACTGTGTGGTAGCATTATCAATATGGTATACTATGGCCCCGGGCATACGGGCCGGCTGAAACGCGGCTACGCAGAGCCGCTCCAAACTTGCGACGCCGCGGCGGGATCCCACGGATCCCCTAGCCGCGGCGCATCACTCCCCGGCACGATCAGATGCCGGGGAGGAAAAGTCCGAGGGGAGGGGGGAGGCTGCCGAACTGCGCATGCTCGGGCATGCGCAGTACGGCCGGGGGCCGGGAAGCGGCGGCGCAAGGACGCGCCGCCGATCCCACAGCCCGTCCTGAGCCGCGGCAATGGATGCAACTACCTAGAGAGGTGGTTGTATTTTGCGGCGCAGTATGGGCGGTTGGGCCGGATCAGAGCCGGCGACGGCACGCTCGCCAGATGTTGAGGTGAGATCACGCCTGTTTGCTCCACCCCAGTTCCGTCCCGCTCCCGGCCCAAATGGGCTCGTATGAACGGGGCCTATGTGAAGCAATTAGGGTCCAACTGTTCCATTATGTTGACATAGCAGCATTAATTTCATTCTGATTGCATAGTACCAGATGTACAGATGTGTGGTCATTGTAATACCCTAAGGCAAACAGGCCATTTCACTCTTTTTCTTCTAATCCAGACCACACCCTATCTTACTTCACTTCTCTGCTGAATAATGACCCATCTGCGATAAGGGCAGTCCTGTGTGTAGCTGTACTAACTCACCCTGCTGTGACAGAATGACATATTGTGATGACAAAATGCAGTTGTCCTGATTAGGGATGGGCACAAACCAGGAAAATGAGAGTAATAATCCTTTCCTCTAAACTCCGAAACTTCTCATCTAAGAGTCCTATTAACTCGTCTAAGAGTCCTATAAACATGGCATACTCCCCACAGGTGAATGGAAATGGTCTTTGGGCATTCATTATCACTTCCCAAGTGGATGCTTTCACCTAATACCTTGGTGCATTGATGTACCCTGAAACTTAGAGAACTGACCAAATGGCTACCTGAGCCAAAAGGAGGAACAAGCACAACAATGTAAAATTTTCTTAACTACTTATGGGGTCCCCAGGCCCAGTCCACAGGGCAAGAGCCCTTTAGCTCTCACCCAAAGGTTCGCACCTCTGGTGAGGAGGAGCTTTGCTATTCAAAGGCTCACAGCCACCATCTCTCAAAAGCCACAGCAACAGCAAAGGGTGGGGCCAGCAAGCAATCCCAGGCAAACAGGTCCTCCTCTCTCAGCAACAAACCAGACAAAAAACACACAGAAGCAATGAGAAACCTCCCACCAGCAAGCTCCAAGCAGTCACCCCCCCTCAGACACTGTTCTCTCATACAGCAATCTCAGTTAATGCTCTCTAGCAGTTTAGGAAAAGCAAAACTAACACTCACCTCGCCAGCAGCTCTCTCCCAGCTCCTTCTCCCAGTCCAGCTGTTTAAATACCTTCTCTTTGCTGGGGAGTAGCCAAGTCCAAATAAAAGCCCAATAATATCAGCTTTTTGGGGGGGGCAGCTACTTTGGTAGCTGAATACAGATCTCTGATTTGTATTTGGCTGAATAAATACCCGAAAAGCACCAAGAAGGGGTTTTTTTTGTATTTATCTCGCTCGGTATATACCGAGCGCACGCCCAAGTCACGAACTACACAGGCTTCATACGCTGATTTGTATTTGGCTGAATAAATACCCAAAAAGCACCAATAAGGGGGGTTTTTTTGTATTTATTTCGCTCGGTATATACCGAGCGCATGCCCAAGTCATGAACTACACAGGCTTCATACAAACTGAACTGAACTGGTTAGAGAAGTTCATGATGCAGTAGAATGCCCTGGCATGTTAGAGACACCAAACTCACAGGGGATCTCTGGATGACTCTCTATACCTGACCTCCAAGTTTGATGAGGAGTGGATTTACAGGGTCTGAGTTATGGCCCCCCCAAAGAAGGTGCTCCCAGGAATGTGCTTTCTGAAGAAATGACAGGGGCAGGTTCAGGAGTGTATAGAACAGAATCTGTGCAAGCTAGAGACACCAAATTCACAGCAGACCTACAATTGACTCTCTTCTACATGCCCTCCAACATGTGCAGATTGGATTTACAGTGTCTGACTAGTGCCCCCCCAGAAGGTGCCCCCATCCTCCATTCCTCCAATGGAGGAACAAAAGAGCAAGGGCAATAGAAGCCCTGCTGAATAGAATCAAAGTCCCAGGGGATCTCTGCAGTAGAAACTGAAGGTGGGGTGTGGGGCATTTTTGCAAGACCAACAGAGCAGGTTCAATATGCTCAGCGGAACCAGTGCCACCGTGGCATGGCAAACCCAGCAGGACTAAGGTCAAGCCAGGAAAGTGCTTTGGGGGGATATGTCAGGCACATGTTCAAAAGTGTATAGAATGGATCCCCTGAAAGCTTCACACACCAAATGCACAGGGAACTTCACCCTGCCACCTGCTCCTCTACAATTGCTCCAAATTGGGGGTGGATTACATATCGGGAGTCCCAGTTACAGACCCCCCCAAAAAAGCTCTCCCACCCCAGTGCTCTCTCTGGAAAAGACAGCTGCAGCTCCCCAAAATAACCCCATGGCAACTTGGCAGACACCCCAGCCAGACACTACAAGGAAGAGAACTCTTCAGCCCACAACTCTCACAGCCCCCCTCCCGGGCTGAAACACACAGGTCCAGAGCATACCACATCATCACCTGGGTGTATTCTTGTACTTTGCAAAGGAATGTAAACACATAGATTGAGCTGGCAGTCCCCGCCCAAGTCTCCAAAGGCAGGTTTCGAAGGACACACAGACAGGGTGTGGAAATGTTTCCAAATGGTGGCCTGGAAACAGGGCCCCACAATTGGAGAAGATGGGAGGCACAGCTGCTTTCACAGCCCTGAATTCACCTTAGACCCAAACACATACAATGACTTAGGCAGACATGGTGGCTCGAAGCCCTGAGTCCACCTTAGACCCTAACCCAAAAGCATGCAACAATGTATGTAGACATGGTAGCTCAAAGCCCTGAAACCAGCTGAGACCCAAACCCGGAAGGGTGTAACAACATATGTAGATGTGGTGGCTTGAAGTCCTGAGACCCAAACCTGACAGGGTGCAACAATGTGTTGGCTCCAAGCCCAGAGACCACCTGAGACCCAAACCCAAAAGGGTGCAATGATGTAAGTAGGCATGGTAGCCCTGAGAAAGGTTGGCCATGCACAGCAGTCTTCTCCTCAAGGAGGCAAGTGAATGACTGCTTCTGGGGCCCTGCCCCTAGCCCTTTTGGATAGCATTGCTGTATGCCCCAGGAGAATGACCTCTTGGAGGGTGGCCTGGAAACAGTGGCCCCAAGTCCATCGGAAACCCCAAAAGCATGCCCAAAACATTTAGAGCCCCCTACCGAGGGCTGAAACACACAGTCAGTACTTGGGGAACAGATGGAAAGACAGACACTCCCAGACTTTTGACAGGGGCTCCCCATGGCAGCTGGGAGGGTATAACAAATGTGGACTCAACCAGCTAAGACTTAAACACACATGTGCAGAGCACACCCAGCAACGGGGTTGTATTATTCTACTCTGCAACTGGATCTAGAGTGCACCCATCCATCGGGGGGAATTCTTTTACTCTGAGGATAAATGGAAATATATGTGAAGCTGGCAGGGCCACTCCTCAAGTCTAAAAAGACAGGTTATGATGATCATTTGCTCATGCCTCTGGGTCTCATCATCCTATCCATATCTGCTATGTAAGGTAAGGGGTGAATAATTTCATTGCATTCAGTGCAAGACATTATATAGCAGGTATTGCCTGCAGGTGATTATTTTAATTCTGATACATTTTTTCCAGGCTGGGAGCATAGTTTGTATATAAGCTACTTTTCAACTGCTTAAAATATGAAGGCGGAAAAAAGGTAGGATGAACTGCTTAGTAGGAATAAAAAACCCTTTGTAAATGGAGTTCAGTTGTACTGTTCTTAAGTTCACATCTTATCCGGTCCCTAGATACACAATTTTAAAATAACACCAAAACTGTGGATTTGCAATTTCTAATCTCTCTTCAAAACAACTGCAGATTTTATAGCATGACTCAAGTATGGAAGCACATAGCAACAACCTTACACATGCCCTACACAGAACAGCAGAGCTGATTTGGTCATGGTGGTGGAAAGCGTTATCAAGTTGCAGCCACCTTATGCCGATCCCTTAGGGTTTTCAAGGCAAGAGACATTCAGAGGTTGTTTGCCATTGCCTGGCTTTGCGTTGCAACCCTAGACTTCCGTGATCATTTCCTGTCCAAATACTCACTAGGGCCAACCCAGCTTAGCTTCCGAGATCTGATAAGATGGAGCCAGAGTGGGCTAATTTAGTGTGAGGGAATTCCCATGCAAGTATGCCAAAGACTGGAGCACAATAAATACCCAGGAATTTGTATACCCCACCCTGAGGTGGAGTGCTCCAAAATCTGGCTTAAAACTGGCAAGTGCAAGACTGTATGATGACATATGAAGTTGGATCTAGAACATATTTCACACTGTTGGGAGTTTACTTTGGAACTGGAACTGGAAGCAATAAGTTTACTTCAGAAAAGTGCAATATGCAGTTCTATTCTGATTTTAAATTGTTGCCTTTGTAGCAACAATGCTAAATTATGTTAAAATTGTTTACATACATGATGGTCCCTATACCTCTCATTGCCATCTCTGAAGCGAAATAAAAAGCAACTATAGGCATAAAAGTGGCCTACTCTGTACTCTAGAAAGCATTTATTTGTTACACTTCTTCCATGGAACTATAAACAATGTATACAGAAGGCCACTTATCTACCAAGTGAGCAGACTGGCTTAATTTAAGCAAAGTCAACATTGGCCCCTGCCACACGGCAGGGGAAAAGCCTCTTAAGGTGCGGCTTTTCAAACGCCGGGGAGAAAACACGGCCCGAACGGGAGCCGGCCGAACTGCGCATGTCCGGGCATGCGCAGTTCGGATCCGGGCTGGGGTTGAGCTGGCGCAAGGAAGCGCCGGCGATCAAACGCCCCGGTTGCCGCGCCGCTTCCCTTTAAACCACCTAGGTAGGTGGTTCAGTTTGCAGCGGCGTTTCCTGGGAATGGGACAGTTCGGCCACGGAAGCAAGACGCTTCCCAGATGTTGTGGTGTGATCGCGCCGGTTTGATCCGGCCCCGAACTGTCCCGCTCCCGGACCAAATCGCCGCGTGTGAACGGGACCATTATCATATACTGTTGTAACATCAAGAGACCAATAATAACAAGGTAATGAAGTAGAATGCCAGCATCAAGGATCAGCTGTATCTTGAGCTTTATAAGCACTAACTGGAGTGACTCCATTTTACTGTTAAGCAATTCAACCTGACCAAGCAGTCTGGGACCATTATTCATTATACCATTTTAATTTCCAAACGAAAGCAACAATGATGTTCATTAAATAAACTAGTGACAATTCCATGAAGTTATGTAATCTCTCTCTGCAATGCTAGTATTTTATACAAGAGCTTTCAAACCAATATTTTATTAACAACTACTTAAATGCAACATGTCATCTAACCTGAAATGAACTTGTGTTCCTTTGCTGCTAGTCAAGTCAGTGCTAATTTAGCATGCAGTTTGAGGAATTTCCAGTTCAACAGATTTTAAAAGTATCTTTTCAATGTATCTTTGGGTGATCTGCTTAGGAATAAGTCCCACTGATATCAAATGGAACAAACTAGATTAAAATTGTGCTACAAGAGTATATCCCTCTCAAGAAATAGGAGGAAGAAAACCTCTCAAATGTATAACCCATCCACAAATCCATCCTGCTTCTACCAGGTGCAAATCTCAATTAAGTCTTATTGTGACACACACACCCGGTTACTTCAGACCACGATTATAACCCAGGGCTGCCTGCCTAGCAGTCTCAGAGCCCCTAAACCTAGTCCAGATGTTCTATATGAAACAACCTGAAGATGTCTTTGAAGAACAGGGTAGAAGAACTGTACAAACAACGTATTTATGGAGAGGAAAATGCAAGTAATGAGGGAGCATGAGGAAGCACATTACCTTAGCCACTCACATGTGACTGAGCATGTTTCCCCTACCCCATCCTCCTCTATACATGCTCAACCAAATGTGAATGCACATAAGCTCTACGCATATATACAGTCTCCATAATTAAGAGTGGAGACAGGGTCAGCACACTTGCCCCCACCCCTGCTATGCATGCTGGCCCAGTCAACAATTATGTCATGTGCACAGGACTAGTGAATGCCAAGTTCCAAACTCAGAAGGGTTAGTGTAGACCTCTTGAAGCCTGAATTGGGCCAACTATGGCATTTTATTCTCCAAGCCCCAGTTTGTTTTACATTTCCTTCTGTTTTTCTGGAGGAGGAAGACTCTGTATCTAACTATCAGCATTTTAGACCAATATTTGTCTAAACCAGGACCAGGACCCAAGTTTAACACTCAGGCAGCTGCATGGGTCCTACCAAGCTGCGAACAAATGACAGGAAGTCATGTTATACTGCAGTCATGTGATAAGAAGAGGAGGATCCAGAGATGACCTTACCACGGTCTAGGCCAGGGCTGTCAGCAGCAGACCCAGAGAGTCAGGAACATGCCAATCACTCGGCAGAGTATTGTAACAAAGAACCAGTGAGCACAGGCATGTCCAGAGAACAAAAGCTCTCCTTTGCCTTTTCTCTCTCACCCCACCTGTCCTAGCACCACCACCCCAAGTCCCATGCAACTCACCCATGCTGGGGGCACAAAGCACCTCCCGGTTTCGTTGATGAGAGTGGGCTGTATACCTCAAGGAGGTGTGTAGAATATTGGAGGCCTGACTAGTAGGGGCAGAATTGGGAGAGAGCTTTTGTGAGGGAGGGTCTCTGAACCTACTTGTAACAAAAAAGAATGCTCTGCATTGCTTTATATGCAAGTTCCCTAGCTACAGGTACTTCCAAAATGGTGGTGGTAGTGGAGAGGAGGAGAAGGACAAGAAACAGCTCTCTGGGGTCTCCAGAGTCAGAATGTGGGGTTCTGTTACTCAAAGGATGAAGGCCACTGCTTTAGAAAAAAGGTCACCACTGAAAAACTGTCAAATGATGAGTTAAAAAGTAGTAGCAGAGTGATATCTTGCATAGAAGAGATAGATATTAAGTGTTAAGGAAATTTTCCTCCCACTTAAGTGTTCCT
The DNA here is from genome assembly GCF_001447785.1 of Gekko japonicus. Lineage (NCBI taxonomy): Eukaryota > Metazoa > Chordata > Lepidosauria > Squamata > Gekkonidae > Gekko > Gekko japonicus. Next base: position 1,013,182 of record NW_015164195.1, read on the forward strand.
TTATTTTTTAAGTTTCTACTATTGCCTCAATTCAGTCTATTCAAGGAAAATGCCCACAAAGCCTAAAAGATTGTGGCCCCTGCCACACGGCAGAGGAAAAGCCGCCAACGTTGAGACGCCGCGGCGGGATCTCACGGATCCCCTGGCCACGGCGCCTTTTCTCCCCGGCACGATCTGACGCCGGGGAGAAAACACGGCCCTGACAGGGAGCCAACCAACTGCGCATGTCGGAGCATGCGCAGTTCAGCTAGGAGCCGGGGATGCGCCGGCGCAAAGACGCGCCGGCGATCCAACAGCCCGGCTTGCGGCGTGTCATCCGGATGAACCACCTCGGTAGGTGGTTCACTTTTGACGCGCCGCATCAGGGGAAGGGCTGGATCGGAGACGGGAGCGCAACGCCAGCCAGATGTTGGCGTGGGATCGCGCCCGTTTGCTCCGTCTCCGATCTGGCCCACTCCCGGCCCAAAACGCCTCGTGTGAACGGGGCCCCAGTTAAGATATTTTTAAAAATACAAATGAATATGTACAGAGCAACATATGCTTAAAATATTTTGTATATAAAAAATAAGACTAAAATGGAGAACTATCCTAGAGAAGACAATGCTTCAATGTGAATACTCAGGGCTGCTGAAATGTATTTACCAACAGCTTCTGTGCTCTATCTATGAAAGAACGTTTAAAAGACAGTAGTCTGCTGACCAGCAAGGATAAACGTTAAAGATTTTCTCTTCCTTGGCTCCATCATCAACCAAAAGGGAGACTGCACCCAAGAAATCACAAGGAGATTGAGACTGGGAAGGGCAGCCAAGAACGAGCTAGAAAAGTTTCTTAAGTATAAGAATGCATCGTTGGTGACCAAGATCAAGATAATTCATACAAAATTATTTCCCCATTACTGTGTATGGATGTGAAAGTTCGACAGTGAAGAAAGCTAACAGTAACAAAGCTGTTTAATTTGAAATGTGGTGTGGGAGGAGAGTCTTACAAAAACATTGATAAGTGGGTTCTAGATCAAATAAAAACACACCAAATAAGTCAGTTCTAGATCAAATTAAGCCTGAACACTTCCTAGAAGCTAAAATGACCGAATTGAGGCCACTGTACTTTGGTCACATTATAAGACAACAAGAGCCACTGGAAAAGACAATAATGCTAGGAAAAGTGGAAGGCAGCAGGAAAAGAAGAAGATCCAACATGGGATGGATTGACTATCAAGGAAGCCACAGCCCTCAGTTTACAAGATCTGAGCAAGGCTGTTAATGTTTTGGAGATCATTAATTCATAGGGTTGCCATAAGTTGGAAGTGACTTGATGACACTTAACACACACGGGTAAATGCCAGAACAGGAAATAGCAGGGAAGCTCTGGGTTTAGCACACAACTTGCAAGAAAAGAAGTGGGAGATTGACTCTGGTGTGGGGGAGCTCCACATATACATTGCCTCTGGTCCCAGGGGATCCCTGCAAACCTGCTATGAAGCTACTTGTGTTTTCTGCCTGAAATCCCTTGCTGCAATGGTTTTTCTCTCAGCTGGTGTCCAAGACTAAAAGTTAACCACACCTCAATAAAAGGAGCTGAGATTGATGGGAGAGATAAATATTCAGATAAAGATCATAGCCTCTTGCAATGTACCATGTTTTCATAGGAAACTGCTTCCACTCACCCCTGTTTTATACATTTTTGATATAACATACAGGTTGCATCTATTTAGACTCTCTCAGTTCAACATAGGACTTTCCTGGAAGTTCTTCCAAGTCATGCAAAGCTTTAGTCTGTGCCTGATTCTCTATGGACCTTGTAATCTGCAGTTGAGATCTGGAACCTCTGTGATCTGCTATGGAATGGCTCCAGCTAATTCAATTCTGTCAATTCTGGTTTAGTGCACAGTAGATCTAAAGGCTGCTTAGGAAAAGACGTAACCTGACTGGCGTGGGTTGCAGGGTCCACATCCGTCCGGTTTTGCTCCACCTACATTGGCTTCCAACTTGCTTCCAGGCCCAATTCAAGGTGCTCATATTAACTTTTAAAGCCCTATATAGCTAGTGACTGCCCACTCCCACACAAACCTAACTGACTACTGTAGTCATCTTCAGAAACTCTGCTTTGATTGCCCTTGCTATTTGAGGCTAGACAACCCAAGAAAGGGTCTTCTCAGTCATGGTGCCAAAATTATGGAATTCCCTCCCCATGGAGGTTAATTTGTCCCTCTCTATTATTGTTTTCCAACAGCAGGTGTAGACTTTTCTGTTTTGTTTGGTGTTCCCTCACTGTTTATTTGGTGTTCCCTCACTTCTAGTTGGTGTGTTTTAACTGTTTTCATTTTTTTAATTCTCCACCTTATGGACCCTAGGTTCAGTAGAAAGGCAGCACAAAAATGTTTCAAACAAATAAAATACTACACATCTCTCAATTTTACATTTTAAATTATTGGAATGTGAGAAATGAGCAAAAGGGATTTTTGACAAGAAAAGCTTAAAGAAACAATCTTGCTCTATTGAAATAAAAATCTATCACTTGATGCTGAATAAAGATTGCTTATTGGGATTAAAATGCTAAGAAAAACAACCTACTGGATAAGGGAACTGAAATCAGACGAATCCAAAGGTAGGCCGCCTACAAGATTGAAACTGGCTGAGGAAAAGCAGAAGTTACAAAAAGAGTAGGGCCACTACACCAGAAATCAATAACAACCTGGAAAGTACCTGGTTATTCGGTGGAACTATTGACAATACTTTTGCCTGTTGTGCCAGTAAATCTTAAAGGTAGATAGTTAGCGTAAAGGAATTCATTGTGTGTAATCTCACCTAATATTGTATTTTTCTTTAGTTTTAGCTAACCTAGCATAAAGGAGAAGTTGCCTTGGACAAAGAAGCATTTCGAAAGAAGACAAGGATAGGAATAGAACGTTCTGTGGTTTTGAGACCCTATTGACAGGAAAAAGTGTCTACAAGTAGTAACCACAATTGCTGAGGAATGGGCTTGTGATGTTCCATGAAGAAATGTCAGGAGAAACAGTGAAGAAGATTACCTTATTTGGAGTATAGGCAGAAATAAATAAACATTGAGTAGGTGGGCTATGGGGGTTTTGAGGGAGTGGGCTTCAAGAAAAAGCAGAAGAACAAATATGGGCGTTATGCCACGGGGTGTAGTTAAGCGGTCGTGATTGGAGAATATACATTTTGGTTACCAGCCAATGGTGGCCAAAATAGGGTGTTTCTTATTTTCCATACCTCTTCGGTGGTAGTATATCTAGGCTGATTAACTGAATCAAAGGTGTGTTCAGTTCTTTTGAGCTGTACTCTTACTCTTGCAAGAAGTTTATTCAATAAAAGACTATTCTGCTTCATTGAAAAGGTCTGTCTTCAGAAGTTCTTTATTTGGTAAGAACAAATTGCATTTCTATCAGGAAGCAGAGTTTTATACCAGAGATGAGGAAACTGCTCTTGCAATGCATCCTGAAAAATTCCAGTAATTTCTGTCAAGTCAGGCTTTGGGCCCATCCAACTCAGTATTTTCTGTGTAGATTGCCAGTAGCGCTCTAAGGACTTTGGTAGAGGGAGGTCTTTCCAGACTACAAGATTATATTGTTTTATTTGGTGCTGGGGATTAAACCTACAACCTTATGTACACAACCCTTGTGCTCCAACTCTGAACTATATATGTGTATATATATATAGTTCAGGATCTCAGTATTTTCCTGTAGTTGGAGATAATTTAAATATATATATTTTAAATTATCTCCAACTACAGGAAAATACTGAGATCCTGATAAGTTCAGCAAGTCAGAATGTCAGACCACTGGTCCTCCTAGTCCTGTACTGTTAGGACTAACAGGCAACAGTTCTCCAGCGTCCCAAGAAGAAAAGGTTTTTCCCCCATCGCCAGTTAACTGGAGATGAATGGATGTTTCTAAGTTCGACGCTATGCAAACACAGACCAATACCCATTCCCTTTTTTTAATTACAAAGTTATCTCAGTTATCATTTCAACTCATTATAATACTAAGATGCAGAAGGAAGCATGGTAAACAAAAAACACCCAACATAGGCAACAATGAGTCAAGCCCTAACTTTTAGGTTCCGTTTGCAATGGCTCATCCCAAGCACTAGCACTCCCTACCACCAGTCCATACTCTTTGCCATTAGTGCCCCCCTTCCCCAGATTTTCCAGGCCGAGAGGGGCTGATAACAAGGACAGCTAAAATGGAGGTGGCAAAGGACCCATTTTGAGGCCTAGATGTTTCTGTGGATTATCCAAAGCTACCAGAGAGCCCTGAAGAATACAGCGTCCAATTCTTGTCTCCACTGATTGCAATGAACATTTTGCAGCAGCATTCAGCATTTAAAGGTATGGCCTTTATCTCCCACCAAAGTAAATTCTGAGAAAAGGTAAGGGGACCAGTGACCAGGAAGAATATTTGCTGATTGAGAATTGGGAGGCAGAAGGGGGAAAGCTGGCATGCAGCACTTCAGCCGAGGCAAAGGCCTAATCTTTAAGGCCTGGCTGTTCCAGTGGAATGCCAGTTGGTATTAGGGAGCCTGAGTAATGGAACATCTGATGCTACACCACTAGCATGGTACAGTGGTTAAGACCAGTGGACTGTAATTTGGAGAAACATGTTTGATTCCCCAGTCCTCCACAGAAGCCTGCTGGGTGACCTTGGGCCAGTCACAGTCAATGCTCCCTCTAAGCCATAGAGTCTTGTGAGCAAAAATTCTACTTTGTGAGCTACCAGCATTAAAGTTATGAGCGAGCGATTAGGCTACTGCATAAATTCGTTTGCTCTGGAGCCACCCTTCACGAGCTAAGGCAAAAATGTATGAGCTGGAGGCTAAAAAAATTGTGAGCTAGCTCACGCTAACTCAGCTTAGAGGGAACACTGGTCTCCATTCTCTCAAAACTCTCTCAGCCCCACAGGTTGTCTGTTGTGAGAAGGGGAAGGGAATGTGATTGAAAGTCACTTTGAAACTCCTTAAGACGGACTCTTTTTCTTCTTCTTTCCCCTGGCTCCCAGTGGCAACAGAGAATATGCAGACATTTTTAGACCTTTAAAATTAGGCTTTTGCCCCCGATTATGCCATCCACAACAGTCCACTTTGCCGCTGCCACTCTTTACCAGGGTAAGTTTTGGGAAGTGGGGACTAGCTTGAAGAACTAGGGATGAGTTAGCCTTTCTGAGCTTTTTCATGTAACCATAAGCTCAAAAACCATACTCTTTGAGAAAACTCGGAAAAACTGAGCTAATTGATGAGGTGAGCAAGACTGCAACATGCCCATCTACTTTAAATCAAAACATGTATGTAGCATCCCAGGATAATCAACAGTTTTGATCAACAGTATTTGTAAAAAGCATGCACGCACACGAAAGCTCATACCTTGAATAAACCTTTGTTGGTCTGAAAGGTGCCTCTGGACTCAAACTTTGTTCTGCTGCTCCAGACTAACACAGCTGACCAATTGGATCCAACAGTTTTTACATCTATATAATCAAAATGATAATTTCTCTTGCCTAGTCAATTACTCCCAGGGAAGTGTGCTAAGAACTGCATTCTAAGAAAACAGTCCATAGGTACACTTACTTGAGTGTAAGTCCCAATAAAATCAGTGGGGTTTATTTCTGATTACAAATTCATAAGGACAGCCTGTATCCCTAAATCGTTATAGAAAATAAAAAATGGTACAAGCTTGTTCTAGATCATTATAACCACTTTTTAACAGGAATGATGGCCTCTGGGTTTGTTTGTGCTTCTGAGCCACCTGTCATTCAAAATAACCTGGAAAACCTAGTTTGTAAACTTTGTGCGTGCTAAGTTGCAATGACTGACTTAGGTGTGCTGAAGCTGATATGCCAAGGACATTAATATGGAAAGAATAACCCCTCTTCCACTCCAGAAGCTAAAGTGAAGTAAGAAGCGAACAGCTTCCCTTCTAAGCTTATCTCTTGTCTGCCATCACAGAGTCAGTATTAACTCTCCTAACATAGAAGGAATATTAACCAGTGAAGCTGGAACTGGGGCTGCTGAAGCATGGCAACTTTCAGCTAAGGAACCCATTGCATGCAATCAGTGTGCGGGGTGCATTTCTCATGATGGACTTCTTTCCAAGACAGGCATTTAGACTAGGCATCTGGCTAGCGGGTACACTTTCCCTCATCTGGGGCTTATGGGATTTGTTCTGCTATAGCCCTTCAACATTGTTATTTCCTTCTCCAAACTGTCTCCTGACAGGTCTTGCTCCTCAAAGTGCAACCAAACTTGTAAATGTACACTAATCAACATTTATTACTTACTTATATATTCTGTGTTTATTACTTACATATTCTGTCATTAAGATTTAAACCTTTAGGAATAACAAACTGTGTTAACAGGGAATAAAACAACATCAGCACCATCTCCAACTTCTTCTTTCTGCCTGTCAGAGCAACATGCCAAGGCGCCCAGGGAAAAGGGTAAGGACTGTGCAGCGCTGGAGAGAAGCAGACACCCAGGGCTAAGCATCACCTCCCTATGTCCGGTTCCCATAGCAATCAGATACACGGTTGCCACGGCAACAACATCCTCCCTCCCAGACAGCATCAGCTCAGAGGTACCAACTAGGCTGCTGCATCTGGAGGGGGAGGGTCTTTTTCTGTGTAGAGCGGGGAGCCACTTCCACAAAGCCTCGCCAGGGAAAAGAGAAAAGCGCCCGCCCGCCGGCCCTAATCTCCCCTTCCGTTAGTCCTTCCCAACCACTCCAGCCGACGAAGTTGAACACTTTTCCCGAATCTTTTTTCGTTCTTTGTTCCCTTTCTTCCCCGCCGTCAGCTTCTCCGCTGCGCGCGGGCTCCTGCGCACGCACACACACACAGAGCCCTCCACCCCCACCCCACCCCACGCCCCCCGGCCACTCTCGCCCTTCCCGCCTGGTTACCTTCAATACAGCAGATCCTCCAGAGCCCGGAGTGGGTGAGGTCCCCCTTCACCTTCTTGGGCTGGCTTTGCGAGGTGTCGTCCGGGATGGTAATGTTGGTTCCGTTGCAAATGTTGGCGTTCGAGTAGAGCCAGTAGTCGGTGCCGATGGCGATGGTCATGAGGCTGAAGGCGGCGAAGGCACCCACCATGGTCAGCAGCATCTGGACCCCACGGTCGCACCACACCATGGTGCTTCATGCTCCCCCCGACGGGCTCAGGGGGTTGCTAGAGGCAGACGCAGCCCAGAACCGCCTTCCCGCCACCGCGCCCGAGCGGCAGCTTCCCCGCCTTCTCCCTCCTCTTTCTCCCCCTTTCCTCCCTCCTTCCATCCACGCAGATCACAGCGAGGCAGCCAAGACATGGGCGGAGGGTGGGGAGTGACAAAGGGAAGAAAAGGCGCACTTCGGCCCGAATCAGAAGAAAGGGGAAAGTGCCCCGCGGAAAGATCCCCGCCACCAGAGGCGAGGGGGGAAGCCGAGCCTCGAGCCCGTCCCGCCTAATCGCTTGGACGGCGTCGCGTCTGGGCGCTCCTCCGCCTGACCGCGGGCGCTCTCTCTAGCACGCGACGCGCGCAGCCACACACGCCTCAAATCGCCTCTTCCCGCCGCCTGAACAGCTGAGAAGGCGCGCCCGATGAAAGGGCTCTCGGGAACAGCCCTGAGCTGAGGCGCCGCCTCTTCCACTCAGTCCCCCGGCGAAATGCCCCAGATGCGCGGCGAGGAAGGAATGGAGGCTTGGCCGCGCAGGCATCTCTTCCAACAGGAGTCTTAAGGAAATCTCTCTTTCTCGGAGTAGATGGGATTTTATTTGGGTTTTTGTGTGTGTGTTTTGAAAGGGGGAGACTTTCTGGAGAAACCAGAAACAGGTAGCAGCCTAGTTTTGCCCCCTGTGCCAGTACCTACACAGTGGCTTCAGAGCGTATTCGTAGAGAAGGGTAATTTGCAGTCAGACTGCATTATGTTTCCCTTCCCTCTCATGCTTTCATGAACGCACAGCCATGTCTGGGCTCTGCTCATTTCAAGTGGAAAGACAGTTGTAGGAAAAGAATGAGTAGGTGTATTCAGTTGCTGACCCAGGGTGTGAGTGGCACTGGTCATTGCTATGCTTGTTTTGCATCAAACCTATTTAAATAAAGATAAATCCAGGACATTCTTGTGTAATGGGGGAAATCTGTTGAAGAAAGGTATGAACTCTGGATTAGCTGTGCAATTTTGTGCACGTGTGCAGAGTTACTCCTCTCTAAACCCATTGAAACCAATCAGCTTGAAGTGAAGTAAAGGCCTAGGATTGCATTGTAGGAGTCTTATAGGATCCAGTCCCGCTATTACAGAAATGTGATATGATGACCAAAAATGCTTGTCAGTTATGCTTGGTCCCTTCTGGACTCAGTCTAGCAAATTTATACTACAGTAACTTAAAGGCTGGAGCTGCGGTGGCTCTAGTGGTTAAGATGCTGAACTCTGCAGGCTGTGGAAGGTCAGTAGTTCAGCAGTTCGAGACCGCATGACGGAGTGAGCTCCCGTCTCTAGTTCCAGCTCCTGCCAACCTAGCAGTTCAAAAGCAAGAAATTGCAAGCAGATAAATAGGTACCACTTCGGTGGGAAGGTAACAGCGTTCTGTGTGCCTTGGTTGTGTAGTCATGCCGGCCACATGACCACGGAAACGTCTTTGGACAGCGCTGGCTCTTCGGCTTTGAAACGGAGATGAGCACTGCAACCCTAGAGTCGGACTTGACTGGCTTTCGAGCAAGGGAACCTTTACCTTTTAACTTAAAGGCTACACTGTTGTAACACATCTACCTGGGACTGCCCTTCACAGCAATTCAGAAGCTGTAACTGGTCTGTTGACTGGAGCTGACAGCTTTGCCCATTGAGCCTGGTTTGAGATTTTCTGTACTGGTTGCCTGATCATTTCTGGACTCAGTCCAACATACTGGTTTAAACTTTTGAAACCCTTCCCAGCCTGAGACCTTCATGCTTGCAGAACTGCCACATAGGCTCATATCCCTATATAAGCCTATATGTGGAAGTTCTGTTTGTCTCAGCAGGGTTTTTTTTGTCTATTTCCACCTGTAAGGTGGTGAGAACTGTTTCTGCCTGAACACTGGCTTTTTACTACAGCTACCCCTTGTATGTCAGCATGCCGCAGTTGGTCAGGAAGGCACCCGCTCTCATGGTTGCTTGGAAATGATGTAAAGCAGAACTCTTAAAAAGGGCATTTAAGAGCATGTTGTCTTTAGAAAGTTTGAGCTGAAGGCTGTATTTTAGCATTTCAGATGATTTTGTGCTACATGCTGCTGTGATGTTTATTTTGAAGCATTTGTATTCTGCCTTGGATCCTGTTGGTTAGAAAGACTAGATTTAATAAGTAAATATGTAAATAACCACTAACCTAAAATTAGGAAGATGAGTTCATGAAGCTTTTTTGGGAAGCTACACGTCCCAATGGGTTGTTTCAGGAGGGTAGCCACGTTGCTCTGCAGTAGAAGGGTGAGATTGGAGTCCAGTATCACCTTACAGTTTAACAAGTTCTTTAGAGTATACACTTTCATGAGTCAGTTTTGAATCCTGAAACCGTATACCCCCCCCAAATCTTGTTGGTCTCTAAGGCTACTGGACTGAAATCTAGCTCTTCAGTGGATTGTGATACTTTGCATTCTGTAAGCTTCACAAGGACAGGTCTTGCAGGAAAAAAATCCTTCAAGAAGGAAATTAGCCTGTTTTATGGCTGGGGGCAGCTGCTATACTTCCCATTTGAATCTGTTGTCTAGTAATAACAGAGGACTGTGAACTCAAGCATAGGCACACACCTGCAATGGTGCAATGGTCGAGCAGTTGGACTAAGATCTATGAAATCCAGTTTCAAACTAGGGTTGCCAGTTGGTCTCCAGACTACAGAGAACAGTTCCCCTGCAGAAAATGGTTGCTTGGGAGGGTAGACTTTATAGCATTATATCCTTGCTGAGCATTATATAGCATTATATCCAAGCCCTGCCCTCCCCCAGGCCCACCCCCAGATCTTCAGGAATTTCCCAACATGGAGTTGGTAACTCTAATTCAAATCAAGAAACTTAGAGGCAGTACTATTCTGAGAAAACGTTCATGGGAGTAAGCTGCCTTAAATCAACCTCAGTGATGATTTTGAGATGACCTATTTAGGATTGCGTTCTGAGTAACCTTGGGCCAGTCCCTCTCTCTCAACCTCTTACCTGGCAAAGCTCTTGCAAGGATAAAATGGAGGAAGGGAGAATGGCGTAACCACCCTGTGCCCCTTGGAGGAAAGGTAGGATAAAAGTGTACTACTTTACTTTTTCTGTTCTTCTCTTTTTCTTCTCAGTGGGGACCCAAAGTGGCTTACAGCATTCTCTACTACTTCTATTTTATCCTCAGAACAACTCTGTGAGGTAGGTTAGGCTGAGTGTGTGCAACACTGGTCCAAAGTCACCCAACAAGCATCCATATCAGAGTGGGGATTTTAATCTAGGTCTTGCATACACTACATCAACTTCCACTGACATTACTCAGGTCTTCTAGTTTTTCAATAATCTCGGGGTGTTGGATCCTTCACAAGTATGTCCCTTATTGAAAAGAGTACATCTCACTTTTGATGAAGCTAGAGAGGCTCATTAATCTTTGAGAAGACCTTGCTTTTTATTGGAAGGAACAGAAATCAACCAATACAGAGGCTTTTTTTCTTCTTCAAGGAATGAGATTATAGTGCTTGTTCTTCTCACAGAAGGATAATTGAGGAACAGTGTGTGAGCATCTGAGCATGTAAAGCTCCACCCCCTCAATCCTAGAGTAAAAGGGCTGCTGAAAGAGGGAGAAAGTATAGCTAGTGTTTCTCTGCTAGAGAAGTGGAAGACAGTAGAAACGAGTGCCTAAGGGAAAAAGTCACTCCAATTAAGTAATGGATGAAGGATGTCAACTGTCGAGAGAGACATATTAGCAAAGTTGTGGAAGTCTGTGAGAAGAGAAAAGGAAGGCATGGGCTGAAGTCACATCACATTGATGTTTGCTTCTTTTGCAGTCTCAGAGTATATTGTGCCCACTGGTATGTTTGTTGTTTCTTTACTCCATCTTTCTTCATACAATTTACTGTTGAGTTTATTTTGATTATTTGTGGCCAGATAGCTCTGCTTGAGGCAAGTCACAACAGGGGTTAAAACAACAGTAAAAAGATAAACAAAAGTTATCAAAAGCAAGTGGAAAACAATGCAATGTCTTTTTTATTTTAAAACATCACTATGTTGCCTTTCCACCCAAATCAGGGTCCATAAGGGAGAGAATATTAAACCTTTACAAACATTAAAACAGTGGCCAGAATATAGATATATATATATGTCTGTCTGCCTGTCTATCTATCTATCTCTATCATACAAATAAAACATATAAACACACAAACAGGGAGGAGGGCTAATATGAATTAGTTAGTGAGGGAGCACCCAGCAACAAAAAAGACTTCACCCTCTTGTGGAAGACAATAATAGAGGGAGACAGATGACTCTCTGTGGGGAGGGAGTTCCAAAGTTTTGGTGCCACAACTGAGAAGGCTGTTTTCTGGTTTGCCACCCGTCTAGCCCTCAGATGGCAGGGGCATCCAAAGCAAGAGTAGAAGAGATTGTATTTATACTCCGCCTTTCACTCAGAGTCTCAGAGCGGCTTACAAACTCCTTTCCCTTCCTCTCCCCACAACAGACTCCCTGTGAGGTGGGTGGGGCTGAGAGAACTCTTTCCAGAACTGTCCTTGAGAGTACAGCTCTGACAGAACTATGGCTTGCCCAAGCTGTAAGTGGAGAAGTAGGGAATCAAACCTGGTTCTCCCAGATTAGAGTCCGCACACTTAACCACTATACCAAACTGGCTCTAAGCAGAGCCTCTGAAGATGCCTCTAGTGATCAGGTAGGTTCATATGGGAGTAGGAGGTCTTTCAGCTATGCTGGCATCTAATTTAGCTGTTGCAAGGGCATGCACCACAGCAGCAAGATCTTTCATGCCCGTGTGGATGCAGCCTCTGTTTCTCCAGTGGGGGACATGGTAAGAACTTTGTATGTTGGGTGTAAAGATGAGTAGGATGCAATAGAGATTAAAGCAGATGATAGTTGACTGTCCACCATTCAGAATGCCTTCATAGTTCAAAAGTATATTGTTAGCCAGCTAAATGGAAGGTAATTCCCTGTTCAACAGCATACCAAATTGGTGACAAACTCTCTAGATCAGGGGTGTCAAACGTAAGGCCCGGGGGCCAGAACCAGTCTGTCCAGGGCTCTTATGTGGCTCACAAGCAACTGGTGTAAGGAACAGGAGACCACTTGGGGAGGGGAGGGGGTGGAGCCATTCCAATTGTGGCTTCAGCACAGCGGAACAACCTTGCCTACAGTAGTCAAGTAGTGTGGGAGAGTCTGCCCAGTGCTGCACCAGTGGCCCTCCAGTCCGCTCATGTGGGTTTTCCTCTACATCCCCTCCCAGCCCATGGGGCCTTGCAGTGAGGATCCACCAACTCGTAGCTTACCAGCTGCTGTCCTTTATACAGTTTATATCTCTGATACCTGGCATTATGTTTTATGGCACACATGGCCTGGCCCAACAAATGACATTTATGTCAGATTCAGCCCTCATAACAAATGAGTTAAACACCTCTGCTCTAGATGTTACTGAATGGTTGCTGGGTTTACAGAGCACTCCTACAACTAGCTAGAAGTACCTACTGATGTTAGTGCTAGAAACAAATATGAGGAAACTAGATTTTACTCAGAAGACCTCAAAGTAGCAAGAAGGAAGTGTTTAATTTGGGGATACAGAACATATTGTTACACTTTTGAATTGCAAAAAGTTTGGAAGAAGTAACGGTATCATTTTAAAAAGCTATAGATCTGTCATATAATAGATTTTTTCATATTAATCATTGAAAGTAGGTATAAAAGACTGCAGAGACTTCACAGTTGACTTTTTATGGTGAGAACTAATCAATAAACAACAATGGACAAGCATTCTGCTATTTAGTAGAATTGGAGGAAAAGGTTAGATCAGATCAGGAAAACATAAGAGAAGCCATGTCAGATCAGGCCAATGACCCATCTAGTCCAACACTGTGTCACACTGTGACCAAAACCCAGTTACCATCAGGAGATCCACCAGCAGGGACAGAACTCTGGAAGCCTTCCCACTGTTGCCTCCCCCAGGCACCAAGAATACAAAACATCACTGTCCCAAACATAGTGTCCATCTATAACTTGTGGCTTTGTTATGACAGCATTGGATGAGAGGAATTTGTTTAGAAGTATTTACTTCTGCATGTAACGAACTAACAAATCAATCAGGGCTTTCCTCTGATTTGCAAATTATATGAATTGAAGATATTGCAGGTAGGCAAATGTATTTTGTAGACTGACTATGGCAACTTGCTGGTTCTGAGCCTGATTCGGGGAACAGGAGGATGAGAGCTATAGTTCTTGAATAAAAATAATCCTATTATGTTATCTACCTAGAAGACTGTGATTCCGGGTTTTAACTTGATAGTATGTTTGCTTTTTTTAAAAGAAAAAAGTTAAAAGTTTGACCTTTGATTATCTTAAATTAACGTGTCTTCAGTTTAATGTAGGGAGTGAGGAGTTTTGGATCTGGTAGTCATCAGTTTTATTCCTCTGAGTGGTTTGAAGTACTTGGTTTGTAGGAACTCTGGTTAGTTGTTATAGCTGAATGCAGATTTAATCCTGGCTTGCTGGGTAGCAGCAAACAAACAAACAGAAGCCCTTTGCCACTGCTGTTGCAGTCCACTCACATTGGCACCAAACAATCTGGGACTACATGCATACTTTGGCTACTAGTTTCAGTTATCTGCTGCACAGGTTGTTTTAATAAACTGCAGTTTACAGTGCAATCCTAAACAGAGTTAAATCAATATAAAGAGATCTACAGAGATTTTTCTGCAAACTTGGGGGACCTTCTAGGTTTGCAGAAAAATCTGAAATACTACCAAAAATATATTGAAGGTTTAAATTGCCCCCCAAAATCTCTGTTTACTGCCGGTCAACATGTGGGACGATGCTGGAAGTGGCTCCCAGGCACTGGAACCAAGCTCAAAGTTTGGGTTGAGGGGCCCAGAGCCGCACCAGGGTAGGTGATGGGGAGATGGGATCTCCCCACTGTGATTCTCACAGGTTCCTCACTTGTCCTTAAGTCAGCCTTAGGATTTCATTATTAAACTAACTACAGTTAACTGTGATGTCTGAATCTCAGTAAGAAAGGTGAACTATGAATAACAAAAATAAATGGAAGATTTACTATGGCATAAACTTTCATGGTCTAAAGCCTGTTTTATCAAATGCATGAATTTTGTCCTCTTTCCGTTTGCAGACACACATACACACACATTCACATTGGCAACTTGAAAAAAAACTGTGAACAATGGTGTCGAAAGGCAATTAAGTTCAAGAGATACACTGTGACACTTCTGTGCAAAATGTATATAGTAAAAATTACATCATCATTTTGTTCTTTACCTGTTATTTAAACCTCTCTCAAATTGTCCTTCCAGGATGAGCACATGATCCACACAAGGTAAACCAGTTCAACTGCAAGTACTTTCAACTGCATTCTTTAAACAGAGAATATATGAAAAGGACTTACCCATGTAGTAAATCGCAGGGCCCTGTGATATTTCTGTCTTCATTCCAAAATGTTTATGCAATGTGAAAGAATGTGTCGTCTAAAAAGCAGAAAGTTGTTTTCAGACTACAAAACCAGCTCAAGCATGCTGAAGTAATAAGAATTTCACTATGAATACTGCAAGAAGGATATATTGATTGGTGACTTTGCTTAAAGCCTTTTCATTCCTGACATCACAGGTCTATTTTCTGGTATCTGTTTTCTTTATGATTTTCTGGGATGATTGCTTAACTTTTATTGTAAAACCACAGGGCTTTTCTATTTGCCCTATTGGGGAAACTTGTATGTAGCCATCAGAACATTATAGTTTCTCCAGTGGGTCAAATAGCAGTTCCTCAGGGCTATTTCAGCTTGAGAAAATGGCACAAGGTAGAGGAGAAGCATACATTCTTTCTCCTACACACCATAGTTCCAATCTGAGTTGGACCTACATGTGCATGGGAAACACTGAACTCCAGGTCTGTACCAGTGGTTGCAACTGCAGTGGAACTCCTGGCGCCAGCAGAGATAGTGGCAAATGGGCCGCTAGGGGCCCCACCTCAGCAACTGATTGGTGGCTCAGAAGAGGGTAGAGTTTGGAAGGGGCTACCTGGGCTGTTTAAAGTCCTGGGCCAGGGAGGATCAGCTGGGGACCACACCTGAAGTGCACAGCTGCCCAGAGAGATGGGAAAGAACTTCAGAGCTGGTCCCAGGGGGATTATGAAATACTGGGGAGACATGAATCCACCTCCTCTCCTGCTCTCAGGCTCAAGGAAGCAGACCAAAGTTTGAACCCAGCCAAATTCAAACCCTACCTGAGGACAGGTAATTGGAGTGGGCCCCTCTCACCCCCTGTTATGAACTGAGGTTGAGGCAGCTCTTAAACAAGTGATTTCTTTTATTCAGCTCATAACTTAACACGGGACAACTTACACACAGAACAAGCTAACTTTGTATGTTTTGAATGGGGAGAACCACACCCCTAGACAGATAACAACCAACCAGAGAAAGGTGCTTAGGACCAATAAGAATTGTTCCCGCCGAAAGTCAATGCCTCTCCAGATTGGCCTACCAGCGGCATTGACCAATCTGATCTTGTATTCTGGGATGCTGCACTTCTATGGAGCTGTACCTAAAGCTCACACCAAACAATGATAACTGAATACATAACACCCCTCCCTCCTAAATTAGCACACGTAATCCTGCAATCTAGCGGGCCACGTCCTTACTCGTTGAGAACGCCGTGGTTCCACTGCAGGCGGCTCGGAATTGGTGCTGGAACTGCTAGGCTGATTGCCCCTAGAATAGTCCGAACCTGGAGGGCAGCACCAGCATTTCAAAGTTCTCGGGCCCTGTGTTGGAAGAGTTCTCTTGCCCTGTGCCGACAGGGGGCGCTGCTACCGGCTCCGACTCTGGGGTTGATTGGGGTGTGTTGCAATCAGCACAGTCTTCACTTGGGTCGTCTGGGTCTGCTGTTTCTGTTTCTCAAACCCAACGCCTCCAGAGCTGGTCAAGGTGCCAGTGTAGGCTTTTCCCTTCGGCTGTAGACACCACATAGGAAACTGGTCCGGTGCTGGCTGTAACTGTGGCTCCCACCCACAGTGGACCCTTGCTGTAGTTCCGGGCGTAGACCAGGTCACCCAGCCAGAAAAAAATGGAGCGG
>NW_015164195.1:1030413-1036190 GCF_001447785.1 Gekko japonicus
TGGCAACTTGAAAAAAAACTGTGAACAGTGGTGTCGAAAGGCAATTAAGTTCAAGAGATACACTGTGACACTTCTGTGCAAAATGTATATAGTAAAAATTACATCATCATTTTGTTCTTTACCTGTTATTTAAACCTCTCTCAAATTGTCCTTCCAGGATGAGCACATGATCCACACAAGGTAAACCAGTTCAACTGCAAGTACTTTCAACTGCATTCTTTAAACAGAGAATATATGAAAAGGACTTACCCATGTAGTAAATCGCAGGGCCCTGTGATATTTCTGTCTTCATTCCAAAATGTTTATGCAATGTGAAAGAATGTGTCGTCTAAAAAGCAGAAAGTTGTTTTCAGACTACAAAACCAGCTCAAGCATGCTGAAGTAATAAGAATTTCACTATGAATACTGCAAGAAGGATATATTGATTGGTGACTTTTCTTAAAGCCTTTTCATTCCTGACATCACAGGTCTATTTTCTGGTATCTGTTTTCTTTATGATTTTCTGGGATGATTGCTTAACTTTTATTGTAAAACCACAGGGCTTTTCTATTTGCCCTATTGGGGAAACTTGTATGTAGCCATCAGAACATTTTAGTTTCTCCAGTGGGTCAAATAGGGGCCATTTCAGCTTGAGAAAATGGCACAAGGTGGAGGAGAAGCATAAATTCTTTCTCCTACACACCATAGTTCCAATCTGAGTTGGACCTACATGTGCATGGGAAACACTGAACTCCAGGTCTGTACCAGTGGTTGCAACTGCAGTGGAACTCCTGGCGCCAGCAGAGATAGTGGCAAATGGGCCGCTAGGGGCCCCACCTCAGCAACTGATTGGTGGCTCAGAAGAGGGTAGAGTTTGGAAGGGGCTACCTGGGCTGTTTAAAGTCCTGGGCCAGGGAGGATCAGCTGGGGACCACACCTGAAGTGCACAGCTGCCCAGAGAGATGGGAAAGAACTTCAGAGCTGGTCCCAGGGGGATTATGAAATACTGGGGAGACATGAATCCACCTCCCCTCCTGCTCTCAGGCTCAAGGAAGCAGACCAAAGTTTGAACCCAGCCAAATTCAAACCCTACCTGAGGACAGGTCATTGGAGTGGGCCCCTCTCACCCCCTGTTATGAACTGAGGTTGAGGCAGCTCTTAAACAAGTGATTTCTTTTATTCAGCTCATAACTTAACACGGGACAACTTACACACAGAACAAGCTAACTTTGTATGTTTTGAATGGGGAGAACCACACCCCTAGACAGATAACAACCAACCAGAGAAAGGTGCTTAGGACCAATAAGAATTGTTCCCGCCGAAAGTCAATGCCTCTCCAGATTGGCCTACCAGCGGCATTGACCAATCTGGTCTCGTATTCTGGGATGCTGCACTTCTATGGAGCTGAACCTAAAGCTCACACCAAACAATGATAACTGAATACATAACACCCCTCCCTCCTAAATTAGCACACGTAATCCTGCAATCTAGCGGGCCACGTCCTTACTCGTTGAGAACGCCGTGGTTCCACTGCAGGCGGCTCGGAATTGGTGCTGGAACTGCTAGGCTGATTGCCCCTAGAATAGTCCGGACCTGGAGGGCAGCACCAGCATTTGAAAGTTCTCGGGCCCTGTGTTGGAAGAGTTCTCTTGCCCAACAGAATGGCAGCTTGCTGACACCGGCTCCGACTCTGGGGTTGATTGGGATGTGTTGCAATCAGCACAGTCTTCACTTGGGTCGTCTGGGTCTGCTGTTTCTGTTTCTCAAACCCAACGCCTCCAGAGCTGGTCAAGGTGCCAGTGTAGGCTTTTCCCTTCGGCTGTAGACACCACATAGGAAACTGGTCCGGTGCTGGCTGTAACTGTGGCTCCCACCCACAGTGGACCCTTGCTGTAGTTCCGGGCGTAGACCAGGTCACCCAGCCAGAAAAAAATGAAAAGCGGTTCAGGCCCCTCTCGCTGGAGTGGATAGTCCGGAGTGAGGTCTAGGTGCAGGCAGTCCAGCAGAGTAGTCAAGCTACAGTGCATTAGACGTTCCACTGGACTGCACCCGGTTGCTGTATGTGGCGTTATATGTTGCTGCAAGAGGAAGTCAGCTAAACGATGATTCCAGTCCCCCTGGACTATTTTCTTTAATGTGTCCTTTGTGATACGGACCATTCTTTCGGCCTGTCCGTTTGTGGACAGATGAAATGGGGCCGCTGTGACATGCCGGATCGTTTTTGCTTCCATAAAGCTTTGGAACTCAGCCGAAGTAAATTGAGTTCCGTTGTTGGATATTATAGTTTCGGGCAGTCTGTGCGTGCTGAAAACACAGCATAGCACTTGGATGACCGATGCAGAGGTCATTATTGACATGGTGACTACCTAGCCACTTAGAGAATGAGTCCACGATAATCAGCAACATTTTCCCTTGAAAGAGTCCCGCAAAATCAATGTGCAACCAGGACCAGGGCACTCTGGTCATTTCCCAGCGTTGCACCGGTTTTTGCGGTGGCTCTGGACTCTTGGCAGGCGCACTCTGGTCATTTCCCAGCGTTGCACCAGTTTTTGCGGTGGCTCTGGATACGACTCTTGGCAGACCCGGCAGGTGCAGACCCATCCCTCAATGGCCTGGTCTAAATGTGGCCACCAAACATAACTGCGGCCCAATGCCTTCATGCACACCACTCCTGGATGTCCTGCGTGCAGCGCTTCTAACACTCAATACCGCAGTTTTGGAGGAACAACCACACAATTTCCCCACAGGAGGCAACCTTTGTGTGCTGACAGTCGTGTTGCCATGCCTTGTAAGCTGCGAAATCAGGGGCTTGCCTATCTGCTGGCCACCCCCTCCACACCCAGTTCAGGACCCGGGCGATGGTGGGGTCTTTGGCTGAGTGGGTGGCGACGTCTGAGACGTGGAGAAGCAGTTGCGGTAACTCCTCGAGAGCCATGACTTCAGAGGCAGGAGCAGAGTCCTCAGCCGGAGTCTGTAGAGGCAGGCGGCTGAGCACGTTGGCATGTCTGATGGCCTTACCCGGCTTGTGCTCAAGTTTGTAATTGTAGGCAGACAGGAACACAGACGAACACAGCGTTCCTGGAAATATGACCTTGGCCGTTTGACGATCTGGTGCGAATAGTCCCAATAACAGCTGTGATAATCTGGAACAGGCGCCCGTACACAAAATCATGAATTTTTTTTACGCCCGTGACCAACGCGAGCGTCTCTTTATCAATTTGTGCATAGTTCAGTTCCGCAGGAGCCAGAGTCCTGGAAAAATAAGTGACAGGGGCTTCTCTCCTGTCCGTCAGTCGATGACTCAGGACCGCTCCGATTCCATAGGGGGAAGCATCAGCAGCCAAAACAAGTGGCAGCCACTCATCGAGGTGCATGAGGATGGATTTGGACGACAATAAGTCCTTAATAGTGGCAAATGCTCGGGCATGACTCGGGCCCCAGTTCCACCGGCCTTTTTCTCCAATAGTCAATGCAGAGGTTCTGCAATGGATGTCTTATGCAGTAGGAATGCATGATAAAAATTGAGGAGGCCGAGGAACGATTGTAGCTCCTTCTTGGAAGTAGGGGTCGGAGCGCTGTGGATGGCCCGGACCTTGCTGTCTGTTGGATGGACCCCATCTGCATCAATTAGGAAGCCTAAGAACTCAACTTTTGGCACCCCAATCTGGCATTTCTCTCTTTTCACCTTGAGCCCCACTTCCTGGAACCGCTGCAGGACCTGCTGAAGGCAGCCGGCTAACTCATTGCTCAATTCTCCAGTGATCAAGACGTCATCAAAGTATGGAACAACGGCGGGGATGTTCTGCAGAAGGCCTTCCATAAGGCCTTGGAAAAGTCCCGGGGCCATGCTTACCCTGAATTGGAGACGGTTGACTCTGAACACCACTCAGTGAGTGATGATTGTTTGTGCTTGCGCTGTCTCCAGAGTGACAGGCAGTTGCTAGTATGCCTGCGCCAGGTCAAGCTTGGCGACAATCTTGCCGCTGGCCAAAAATGCCAAGATATGACTCATGACTGGCACTGGATGCGAGTGTTGCTGCAAAGCCTTGTTTATAGTGCATTTGTAGTCTGCACAAATTCGCACCAACCCGTTGGGCTTGATGGGCGTCATGATGGGCATTTCCCACTTTGCATGCAACACGGGCTCCAGCACTCCCTGTGCGATGAGGCGGTCGAGTTCTTCATCAATCCTCAGTTTAATTGAAAATGCCACCCGGTGCGCTTTCAGATGGACGGGCATTACAGTTGGGTTGAGATCAAAAGAAACCTGGGGACGTGTGTAACATCCCAGGGACCCATCAAATACTTCCGGAAAGTCCTTACAAACAGAATCCAAGCGGTTGTGGGAGACTTGATGCACCCCCACTACATGGATGCCTAGTGCATCGAACCAGTCAAGTCCCAATAAGCTGGCCCAGTGTCCCTCAACTACGATTGCTCTCAACTGGCCGTAGAACTTTTTGAAATGTACCATGTACTTGTCGATTCCTGCAACCTGGATTCATTGCCTCTGGAAATCGACCAACTGGAGGTCACATGTCTCCAGGCAACGTCTGTTCCATCTCAGAAATAAGTTGGTGAAGTGTTTGTGTGGAGATGATGGTGAGCACCAACCCCGAGTTGACCTCCATCCCACAGGGAATGTTGTCCAACATGACCGTTACCGTTATTTTGCTTTTTGTCTGTAGTTGAGTCTGTGCCACTGATGAGTGGTGAAGGCTTTCATGCGTCATATGGCAATCAGTGCTCTTTGGTGGCTGGTACTTGCGTGGTGGCTGGAACCAGCTCGGGGACCCACGGGGTGACCTCTTGGGCTTGGACAAATGGCATACATGGGCAATGTGTTCTGTTTTTCCACACTCCCGACACTGGACCTTGTGGAAACGACAGTTCCATCGCTCATGATTGCCTGCACAAATGGCACAGTTCGATTGAGGGGGAGGCTGCTTACAGTAGTGTTTGCAACTTTTGGCCCACGTCTTGTGAATGCTGTCATCATCGCTATCGGTGTCTTCCACACTCTCTTGGTGCACTGGTTGCGCTTTCCGGGACTCCAGTGGCGTTTTCAACTGTCGCACATCCCTAGTGGATCGCTCAGCAGCTTCGACAGCGATGGCTTCTTCATATGCTGTTTGAAAGATAAGCTCTTTTTTGCAAATAACCTTCTGTATTTTTGTTATATTACCTATTTACCAAAAGTAATAGCAAGAACGCAGAAATGGCAAAAATATGCAGTACTGAGTATGCAGCAACTGTGAAATTAATAATTCAGTTGAAAAACAAATTAGTTACGAAATTCAAAATGTATCCCGACAGAAGTAAGTTTTATAGAATTTTGTTAACAGTGATCCAAAAACCTTTCAATGTAATGAAGGGGGTGTTGGGGAGAAATATTTTCTATTTCATATATTTTGTTATATACAGGGGTCATTTGGGGGGGGACGCGGGGGGACGCCATCCCCCCGGGTGAGGTGCGGGAGGGCGGGGCCTGGAGCTCCCTGCTGGTGCCCGCTGGAGGTCGCCGCCGGCTGTGGGGAGGACACACTTCCGGTGATGTCAGGGGGTGTGGCATATGCTAATGAGTTATGCTAATGAGTCCCCCTAGCTCTTTTTCTACGAAATGACCCCTGGTTATATATAATCACCTTTTGATATATATGATATGTAAGGGTATATGCAAGGTTGCGTTTATTTATTTATTAGATTTTTTTAGTCACTGTTCACACAAAGGGGTCTCACAGTGACTTAAAACATTAAAACCAATAAAGTAAAAACAACATTAAAACAAAAAAATATAT
>NW_015164195.1:1036403-1053705 GCF_001447785.1 Gekko japonicus
GGAGGTCACATGGCTCCAGGCAACGTCTGTTCCATCTGAGAAATAAGTGGTGAAGTGTTTGTGTGGAGATGATGGTGAGCACCAACCCCGAGTTGACCTCCATCCCACAGGGAATGTTGTCCAACATGACTGTTACCGTTATTTTGCTTTTTGTCTGTAGTTGAGTCTGTGCCACTAATGAGTGGTGAAGGCTTTCATGCGTCATATGGCAATCAGTGCTCTTTGGTGGCTGGTACTTGCATGGTGGCTGGAACCAGCTCGGGGACCCACGGGGTGACCTCTTGGGCTTGGACAAATGGCATACATGGGCAATGTGTTCTGTTTTTCCACACTCCCGACACTGGACCTTGTGGAAACGACAGTTCCATCGCTCATGATTGCCTGCACAAATGGCACAGTTCGATTGAGGGGGAGGCTGCTTACAGTAGTGTTTGCGACTTTTGGCCCACGTCTCGTGAATGCTGTCATCACTATCGGTGTCTTCCACACTCTCTTGGTGCACTGGTTGCGCTTTCCGGGACTCCAGTGGCGTTTTCAACTGTCGCACATCCCTAGTGGATCGCTCAGCAGCTTCGACAGCGATGGCTTCTTCATATGCTGTTTGAAAGATAAGCTCTTTTTTTGCAAATAACTGGCGTTGTAGCTTCTCGTTTAGTAGGCCGCATACAAGCCAGTCACTAAGCCGGTCGCTTAGGTCAGTGAAGTTGCACTGTCTGGCTGTCTTGCGGAGTGCAGTCACGTATTCAGCTATGGATTCACCCTTGGCCTGGTCGTGTTTATGGAAAGTGTGTTAGGTCTGACCTAACATTTCAAAAGACGTGGAAAAAACTGTATGACTGGTATAATATAAATGCATGGTTTAAAGTAATGAAGTTTTTGGTATTATTAATCTCTTTTAGTTAAATAGAAACTATGGTAAAAAGAGTATACAGAAACTTAAGCAAAACCATAGAAAGTGACTTAAGAACATTTTTAAGTATGGTAATAGAGATATAAGAAAATATACTGATCTCTTTGTATGTCTTATGTATGTAAGTGGTTGTTTGTTTATATGTTGTATGTATGTGTATAATATGAAAAATAATAAAAGTGTACCCATGGGTACTTAAAAAAAAAGGAAAGCGTGTTGACATGCAATTTCGGATGGCTTGGGGGTGAAGTAGTCTTCCTTCTTCACCCCTGTCCAACCCCCCTTCCCTCCTTATGTGACTTAAATTTTAACAGGTGATATGAATGGCACTGTTGGCACCATAGAATGATGACTATGAAAATAATGATCAGTAGATAAGCTATTTTATTTCTACTATTTTTATTTACAATGTTCCTTATCTGCTATAAATAGCTTTTATGTAAGGATCTAAAATAATATCTTCCTTTATTATAATGGAAATATATTCAATTTTGGTTATTTTAATAGTTTAAATTTTACTAACTGTATACTTGCATAGAAAACAGTACATAGAAAAAATATATGGAAAATTTGTATAATATTTTCAAAGAGAGGAGAGCAGAAAGCAGAATAGCATCTGAAACACATCAAAAAGATGAGAAGAAAGCAGTGGAAGATCAGGGAATTGGGAAAAATTATCGCAAATAATGGTGCATCAAATGCAAGCAGTGGCAACTCAGATGCAACAATCTGAGGGGGGGGGAAACAGAACAGTATTCAGAGGAGCATTCAAGAATCTGAGGGAAGTACCCACAGGAATATCCAAGTAGCTCGTCAAGAATTATTGTCTGGATTAAAATTATAAGAACAAACACAATAAATTGTAAAGTTTGTAAAGGTAATGAAATGCACCTACAAGGCAAGATCAGCAGATTGAGAAAGCAGATGAAAGTATTGAAATCCTGGAAACTCAATGCAGTAGTGCAGACTTTACAGTATCTTCCAACAAGCATGTTAAGGAAAAGGAAAGATTTCAATTTTCTGAGACAGATTTTACAAAAGAAAGAAAAGACCATTGGAAAATACATTTTGCAATAGAAGTGATTACTTTTATTCCTTTTGATCAGTATACAACAGAAGAGCAAGTCAAGCAATTGGCTGAAGAATTGCAAGTGGAAGGTCCACACAAATGAACTGAAGGAAAATCTTCTCCTGTAGGGTTCTCAGTTTTGTGATTCTTGATGTCAGAATTGTGTCCATTTATTTTTTGGCATAGGATCTGACCTGTTTGCCCTATGTAGAGAACAGCATTATTGGCCTTCAATGGCTTATATATGTTACAAGTTGAGCAACTGAATAAGCCTGAGATGGTGGTGTTGATGTTCTAAGGTCCAGTGAGTGTGTTGTCTGGGTGTATCTGGCAGCAAAATTGGCATCTGGGTTTATTGCAAGCTCTGGTACCAGTGTCTGTGTTCAAATTAGATGTTGTATTATTGTGGGTGAGTAGTGTTTAAGATTGAGTGGGCTGTCTGTGTGCAAGAGAAGGTTTGCCATCCCCAGTAGTTGTGGAAGAAAACTGTCAGTATCCAGTAGAGGTTGTAAGTCGCTGATGATGCGTTGAACTGTTTTGAGTTGAGAGTTGTATGTGACCACTAGTGGTATTCTGTTATTGTCTCTTTTGGGCCTTTCTTGCAACAGGTTTTCTCTGGGTACCGTTCTGGCTTTGTTAATCTGTTTCTTGTGTATCAGGTAAAGGTTTCTTGTGTAAAGTATCAGGTGGATACTTTAGTTTCAAAAAGGCTTGTTGTAGATCCCTCAGGTGAGAATCTCTGTAGTATTGGAGCAGATGTGGCTGTAGTATAGAGCCTGGCTGTATACAGTGGATTGTTTGGTATGTTTAGGATGGTGGCTGGAGGCATGTAGATATGTTTGTTCATCAGTAGGTTTCTGGTATAATGTGGTGTCTGTGCATAGATTGGTTTATTGTTTGGTTGATGAGGCTCTAATGATCTTTGAAGACATGAGTGGAGTACTAGATCCAAAGAAGGACAGATCAAGGAATATTAAAGGTGGAAAATTACCCCAAAATGTATTTCAATATTTGGAAATGCTGAAATTAGAAGATGCCTGGAGGATTAACCACCCAAAGGGTAGAGATTTTACCTTTTTTCAGATAGACATCAAAGGTACTCAAGAATAAACATGTGCTGGATATCAAGAAATTTGACGATAAATCTAGATAAAGCAGAGATTCAACTGAAGATATTTACAGGTCACAATCCCAAAGAAGTACTTTGGCAATGGAACAGGAAATCCAGAGGAAGATGGAGACTAAATGATGCTCTTTTACTACAAGATGTAGTAAGGAAGTGCAAAAAAGATCTGGAAGAATTTTTAAAAATACAGAAGGAATGTCCTCAGTTACAATTAGGGAAGCAAGTAAAGTCTTCCTCAGAGGAATTTTACTAGCAGCTGCCACCAAAAAGAAATGAGAAAATTCAGAACAAACCAAGAGCATATAAATAATCTTAATGGAGACACGCTAGCAGAGATCAGAAATTAAAAAACCAATTAGACATGTTAGAAGTGGAAGAGGTACAGAAAAAACTAAAATTTCTAAAACAAAAGCATTTCAAACATGTGAACAAACCTGGCAGATATTTGGTGTACTGTCTTAGGAAGGAAAAGGGGGGGGGAGCAATAACAGGTATAAAGGAAGGAGAGCAAATTACATATGCAGAAAAAGAATGCAGAAACAATTTATTGATGTTCTTTCATGATTATACAAAAAGGAGTCTGTTCCAGAAGAAGGATTAAGAGAGTATCTATTAAAAAAAGAAGAAGAAAGTTTACGCCAGAACACAGAAAATTGTTAAATCAATAATAACAATTCAAAAAATTTCTCAGGCAATAAAAAATATAAAAAAGGATAAACCACCAGGCCCAGATGGGCTGACAGCAATGTATTACAAACACTTTGAAGACGTTTTAAAGATACCGTTACAAAAAGTTATGAATGAGATCAAAGACGGAAAGAATATACCTGCAACGTAGCAAGAGGTATATATAATGTTAATACATAAAGAGGGCAATGATGCAATGCTACCACAGTCATATAGACCTATTTCTCTACTGAATGCTAGAGTAATGGCAGAAAGACTAAGATAATGTATACCAGACTTAATACACACTAACCAAACAGGCTTTGTACCAAATAGGTATATGAAAGATAATGTATGATTCATAATAGATGCAATCCAATTTCTGAGTAAGAAGAGAAAGTACACACACACACACACACACACAAGCAAAGATTTTAATAAGTGGGAGACTAACAGAAGCAATTTCAATCAAAAAAGGCAATGCCAGGGATATTTATCACCTCTACTATTTATCCCAGCGATGGAGATTCTAGATACAAAGATCAAACAAGATGACAGGATTAAGGAAATAAAAGTGGATGATGAAGAGTTTTAAATGAAAAGCTACACAGATGATGTGGTACTGACAAATTCCCAAATGTAGTTATAGTACATAATGGAACACACTGAAGAATCTGGATCTTTTTCAGGCTACAAAATCAACAGAAAGAAGACAAAAATAGAAATTCTTAATGCAACAAGAAGATATTTTGAAGAGTACAGAGTGTACAGTAGCCACCGACCCCATTAAATATTTGCAAATAAATGTTGACTGGGCAAAACTGTAATCTTTTCAAAAATAATTTTCAAAAGATTTGGAAATTGATACAAGCAGCTCTATCCAGATGGAAAAATTAAGAATCTCATGGCTGGGAAGAATCTCTGCAATTAAAATGAATGTACTGTTTCAAATGTTACCTATACATATAGAAGAAAGAACACTGAAAAATGGCAGAGATAGATAAATTTATTTGAAATGGCAAGAATCCAAGAGTAAGTTTTAAAGTAGTACAAGATGAGAAAAAGAGAGGAGGATTAGCAGCTCAAAATATAAAAGTATACTACCAAGCGGCGGGCCTGGTTTGGATTACTGATTGCATTAAAGACCTAAGATAAAGAATAGTAAAACTTGAATCAGCAGACCTAGATGAAGGCCTACATCATTATTTATGGATCAAGAAAGCAACTAAAATGATAATAACAAAAGATAGGAGTCATAATCAGAAATGGACTATTGAGAATGTGGTTTGCACAACGGAATTTATTGAGCCCTCTAAACTCACTGATTATGTCAACAATAGAGGCCACTACAATAACAACATGAGACAAAAAATGATTTTCTAATGTTTGGTCTCATGATAAATGCTCAGGGGAAAATCAAGAAATTGCAAGTTATTAGAGATGAAGAAATAAACATTCAAATGTTGTTATATCATCGATCAGCGTTAAGACTAAAGAAGATCATTAATACGGAAAGTGGAGCACTAAGAGGTGCAACTGAGTATAAACCAAAAAGAGTATTTACTACGATGGATATGTAACTTACTACTCCAGCTAGAAACAGAAGAAGTGAAAAAATGTATAATTAAATGGATGTAGAACCTATGCATCAATGGGAACAGCTATGGGGAAAAGATATCAAGTTTACAGCCAGTCAGGCATTATGAGAAAATTGGTACAAAATGTTTTTAGATGGTATATAACTCCAATGGGTTTTGTGTGTAAGGAAGTGGGGTTTGAAGAGAGAAAAAATATTTTCTATGTTAAGATATACCATAGTTCTTCCTTCTGTCTTTTTGTTATATTACCCATTTACCAAAAGTAATAGCAAGAACGCAGAAATGGCAAAAATATGCAGTACTTAGTATACAGCAACTGTGAAATTAATAATTCAGTTGAAAAACAAATTAGTTACGAAATTCAAAATGTATCCCAACAGAAGTAAGTTTTATAGAATTTTGTTAACAGTGATCCAAAAACCTTTCAATGTAATGAAGGGGGTGTTGGGGAGAAATATTTTCTATTTCATATATTTTGTTATATATAATCACCTTTTGATATATATGATATGTAAGGGTATATGCAAGGTTGCGTTTATTTATTTATTAGATTTTTTTAGTCACTGTTCACGCAAAGGGTCTCACAGTGACTTAAAACATTAAAACCAATAAGGTAAAAACAACATTAAAACAAAAAACAAATATAAAATATTAACATTTGATTCTATACATGGAGCAGAGGTCTCTAATGTCATGCCCATGGATGCCACAGCACCCACAGACAGCTTTCCTGGTGCCCTCCATGTGTTTTTAGAAAGTGGGTGGGGTCAGGTGGGCCTTTTGCCCAGCAAGTCTTCTATTTGAGTACCAGACATTTGATTGACTGTGCCAATTGCACACTTGTGGTCTCAAGTGGCAATTGACAAGAAACATCCCTTTGTCTAGGGGAGTGAAGGAGGTTTACCTATTGGTCCCCCTCCTATTCAATCACTTAATTAATGACTTAGCTGGGGCACTATCAGTGGTGAATTCTCATGCTCCTGTTCAGCTACCTGTTAGATTCCGGTATTACTTTATGCAGATGAAGCTATTCTCTTATACAGATCCCTGGTGGGTCTGCATAGGCTGCTGAAGGTGTTTCAGAATTGTTGTTCTGGTGAAAGTTTGGTAATTACTTGCAAAAAATCTTAAGCCTCTTTTTTTCAAGATCCTGTCAGATGAGGCAGTTATCTTCGAATCTAAAGTCAGCCAATTGAGGAAGTATCCCAGTTTCCCTATCTAGGCATTTTCTCTCAAGGTTCCCTCTCATGGAGGGTTTATAAAGAGTACACCCTCCTCTCTGCAGTCAGTTCTTCAGAAGCTATTCATCATTTCTTTTTTTCTTGGGAGGACAGCAGTTTGTTCCTGCAGCAATTCAAGTCCTTAGGGCTAAAGTGTTGTTACAGTTTTTATACAGGGTGGCTGTTTGGATTACTAGAGTTGATAATTCTACTGATTGGCTTTTGGAAGCTTTCCTTCCAAAAATTAATGGAGCCCCCCATTTCATAGCTTCTGTGGTCTTGGATTAGAACTGGCCCTTGGATCAGTAGAATGTCAACCTAGGAAATGGCTTTCCACTTCCAAAAATTAATGGAGCCCCCCATTTTATAGCCTCTGTGGTCTTGGATTAGAACTGGGCCTTGGATCTGTAGAATGTCAACCTAGGAAATGGCTTTCTACTTTTACCTGAAGGCTCTGTTTTCTAACGAAGCTTCTTGTTTCCTCCCCCCCCCACCCCCTGGTATTCTGATGGTTGTGTTTCAGAATGGAGACTCAATCTTGAATCTAAGCGCCATATTTTGGGGCTGCCCCTTGTGTTTTTGTTATCTATTGGGCCTTTCTCTAGATAGAGGATTGGAGGCCTTAGGTCATCAGACAGCCCTTGGTAGGGCTCGTAAAGTGTGCTCTACCTTGTTCTTTGGTACTGTGCCTCCTTCTACACTTACATCTTATTTTTAATTGACTATCACTAAATATTAGAGTGCTTTTCTTTTGGCTGATTAAATCCTTTCCCTCTGCTATTCTGCTTGGTAGATTCCATGGAGTAGCTTATTCAGATAGACTATGTCCTTGTGGCTCTGGTGCAATTGAAACATTGGTTGATATCTTCTTTGATGGCACACTGGTAAGCCCTTTGAGAGATTTTTGGATTCAGCTAAAGTTTTCTACTTCTGCTTCCCTGGCGTTTTGGCTAGTTGATTCTGGTATAATACTGACTGTAATTGTGGCAAAAATTTTGGCTGCAGTGGGTTCAATACAAGGGTGGAATTAGGGGGTGATAATTCTGTGATTATGTTGTCCAAGACCATTGGTTCATTAGATTATTCAATGTAAAATAAAGTAGTGTGAATCACTCTCTCATGGATCACTGTCTTTTTTTTTTTTAATAAAGGCTTTATTTACTCTCCTGAAAAGGAGAGGTATTTTGCTTAAATAGAAAAATAGGGAGGGTATATAGTGGGAGAAAGAGAAAGCTGAGTGATATATTAACTTGTAAATTAATCTGTTAGTAATGTCCAAATTATCTTCTTAGGCTTCTTCTGTGTGCAGTGACAGTAATAAAAGGCTAAAAGATACGACACCAGTAAAAGAGCCCTTCAGGTCGGAAAGTGTCCAATATGCTATTGGGGAAAAGCAGAGGGCAAGTACAAGTCACCCCGGAAAGAATGAAGCTTCTGGACCAAAGCCGAAAGGACACTCAACTATGGATGTGTCTGATGGTGAAAAGAAAGTCTGATGCTGCAAAGAACAGTACTGCATAGGAACCTGGAATGTAAGATCTATGAGATGGTTAGACAGTGTTATCAATGCAACAAACATGAAATTGAGTAAACTCTGGAGGAGGATGGAGAACAGGAGGGCCTGGTGTGATGTGGTCCATAGGGTCGTGAAGAGTCGGACTCGACTGTGCGACTGAACAACAACAACAAAGTGTGAATCAGCCCTTAAAGAAACCTTTAAAATAGATAATCTAGAAAAAGAACAAGCAGATCCCGCAAAAATACCTAAAACAAAGCTCATGTATGCTGTATTACTATTTTGTTTCTTCTTTACAGAGGTGGGAGGGAACAGGAATGCTAGTGATGAAGGCCTGTTGGTTCTGTTGGGCTTGCCACATTTTTTCTGGTTTCTGCTGGGAATCTCTGTTTTGACAGTGGTTGTGTTGGGCTTGCCACATTGGCCCATGGCTCTGTTGGGATCTTCTGGTTTGATGTTGGTTCTGTTGGGCCTGTTGGTTCTGCTTGCATTTGCAGGCTTTTCTCAAGTAATTGCTCTTGTGTGTTTAGTTATTGGCATCTTTTAATTTCCCCCATAGAAAACAATGGAGACAAGCAGGATGGTCCCCTTGGTCCAATTTGCCAGATACTCCCTTAATAGTGGTATTTAGGTCCTCCCCAAAATCCAAATCTGAAAAATACCATTTTAGGTGTACATTCCTAGTTCCTTTGTGTCTATTCCTGGCAGCTACCACAAAATGTGGGGATGGAAGCATCTTTTTGTTTGACTGTTTTCTTATGCCAAGCTACAGTCAAATTAGTCAGGAAGAGATCTAACAAACATGACAATCATAGCTGGGACTTGTTACTCTGTGGAAACGCAGATGGAAGCTGGATTCTTACTAAATGATTGGACATAGTGCCTGATTTTGCTTTATCTCTAAATTTACAGGGACCTAAGCTCTTTCAGATGTTATGTCCCTGTGTATTAGCAGCCTGGCAATCACCTGTATTGGGAATGAATACTATCCACAGTTCATCCAATATGCACAGTATTCATGTTTTCTGAACCTGGATAACATGTGTATTTTGCATGCATATACCGCTTCAGAACATGCAAACCAGAACCCGAGAAAATTCAGTGGTTGATTCTTGCTATTTAAGTTGTGCACACATGCAAAGTACAAGTATTACCCCCTATTCAGAGAACATGGGGACCATGTGTATCTGGTGAATCTGTGTGTGGTTGCTGGGCTCCCAATAGGTATGGACATGGCATTTGAAAAGGGATCTACTTTAAAAAAAAATGTCAGCTGGAAATCTGGCCTAAGGTCTCAAATGCAAGGCATCTGGGGAGGGCAACTGCAAAATTCTGAGGGGCTGAATGATATTTGGGGCTGCTAAAAGTACTACTGAGGAACAGTAGGAACATACTCAGTAGTACTACTGAGGAACAGTAGGACCATACTTGTTCTAAGCAGACATTTTGTGTCTGAAAGTGAAATGGGTTCTAAGTGGCATTGCCAGAACCTGGATAACAACTTGACATTCTGGTCATATTACAACTCCAATATAAATCACCATCTTAAGTAGTCTATTGTGACTTTAATAGGAGCAAATGAAAATAAAAACTGTATATGAGTCCATCAGAAAAGCAGGAATCCTGGAAATGTACAGATGTGTTTTTACTTGGGCTTTGCAACAATATTTAAGGAGGCTAGATGAAAGACATTTTGATAAACATCAATAATTGTTGGCAGATGAAAACAGTGTATAGTATTTTTGTGGGGAAAAAGTTTCCATCATCCCCCTCCAACACCAAGGCTTTGAAAGGTTGTAATATTGTCTGTTCATCTGTGGGTGTCTTGGGGCGAATTCACACATCCAAAGGAACATGTAGTTCCAGTGGACCAAATAGTGCTCCCAGGACCATTTGAGGTGAAGAAAATAGCAAGGAGGGGAGGCTGAAATCATTACTCCATGTGCCATGATCCCAGTCTGAATTAGGAACTACATGTGTAGGAATTAAGGAAAACCCACAACTCACATCTGGCAGTTAGGCAGAGTGGGGACCCCAGAACCATCCTGTGCAATGAGTTTCATAATAATGTTAATGATGGTAAATCCCTTGGAGATAGAATCCTCAGTGCAATGAAGTGTGCAGTGTATGGAAATAATTCCATCTTTATTTCACTTCGTTTCCATCCGTTAGCTCGCTATGCTAATCCCAGTCATAGAAGTGTAAAAGGCAAATTATGGGAACAGCCTGAGGGATCTGCTGTGCATACAGATCTGCCTCAGATGGGTACAGAGTTTTAAAAGGTCTGTGGCTCTCCTATGAAATTTTTAAAAATTCTTGATCTCAGAAGAAATGGGGTAAATGGTGTTTTATCTTCCTAACCGATGTGCTGAGTTAAATTAATTTTCTGATATGTGTCTGAACCAAGCAGCATGGAAGTCTTTAACATCCATGGGGAAGGGTTAAAAGTATTACTTTTAAGGTTTTTGGAGGGTGTTGTCTTTTCCAGATCCGGAGGAAAGACTTTGCAGATCAGTGAAGAACTGTTTGCTCACTAGATTAAAGTAAAATGCAAAAATGAATCTGTTTTCTGAAGATTTTCTCATCTTTGAAAACAAGCAATGTATCACTGGCATGGAGGAAGAGAGAAATTAGCCTAGCCTAGAGCTAAAAAGTTATGTTCCACATATGCTGCATTTTAATTGACATTTGTGTAAAAAGGCATCTCAAATTGATGTGCTGGTGAGGGGACTGGAAGAAGCACATATTTCAGATGAGTATTAAATAGTTAGATCTGTCACGATCCAGTTCTCAACCATATTTGATCTTTTTATCTCTTGAAAGAACTACCGCCCAATACCTGGACTGATTTTTTTGCTCTAGTACTGTAATATTGGAAGATTATTTTGCTGCAGTTTCAGAGAAAGATTACTGCTTCAGCCCATGTTCTTTTCCCAGCAATTATGTCTTTTCTAAAGGCATTACTTTGTCTACTTTCTCAAAAAAAAGCCATTAAGTGGTTTGTCTTTTACATCAGAAAACTGGTAAATACCTACTAAGGAGTCTTTAGTTATATATGTGTAACTAAAACAGCTCAAAATCAAACAGTGCCACAGGGACCTGATTTGGATCAGGACAATGATATGGGAATGAAGACGAGGCTGAAGTTGGTTCATTATTCCTGGTCCCTTATTCATTCCTTATTTGTGGCGTATTCATGAATTCAGCCAAAAACACTGAGGAGAGTTTGAAAGCTCTAAACCACAAAATAAGGTCTCTGGACCACCACATATCATACACCCCCAGGTTCACAGGACTCTCCCCTTCAAGAGGATATATCCTGTTTCCTGGTCCAAACCATGGTTCTTGTGCCAGATGCTCCAAAGTGGGTACCCCTGGAGCAATCACACAGGCAGACACTTGGGCCACGATGCACCCCAAAACACTCTTTGAACCACCCCAAATGACACATCCTCACTCTCTGGAGATAGTCCCCTGCAAGATGACATGCAGTGGTGCCGGTCCAAAGACTGGTTCCACAGGCTTCTATTTGGGTTACCACTAAGAGGCCTGTAATTCAAAGAAGATTTGAATAAGGAAGTGCTCTCTGCACCCAAAATAAGGTTTGGACTGGCATACTTCATAAGCCCCCATGTTCAGCAGACTCTCCCCTTGAAGGGGATGTATGCTGTTTCCTGGTCCAAAGTGCAGTACTTGTGCCTGTGAGGTGCTTGCTATCTGGGGAAACGGTTTTATCTTTAAAACACTCTCTGTGTATATAAACTTGGTAGTTTTCTGCTGCCACCAGGAATTAAAAATTCCAATTCTCTCTCTCTTGGTAGTATGACCTAGGGTCTGGGCACTTCAGAGGACTATGTGGCCCTGAGGAAGTACTGTACTGATGTCTAGGATAAGTTGAAACAAAAATTAATTTATTTAATAAAGTACAAAATAGGTTTCTGGTTATTTTGAACAGTTGCTGAAGAAAGGAACTTGTAAATATAACTGGCAAAGCTTGGTGCCACAAACAGTCTCTCAAACTCCAAACTCTACTCTGACAGGCTTATACACTCATATATATAGCCACACAGGTTAGTCTCTTTGTTTTATTCACACTGAATAGAATCAACTCAGTCACACAGACTAAACTGTTGGTCTTATTCAAACAAAATTAGATTCAGAATTCCATAGTCACACAGGCTATGTTCTCTCTTCAAGCTTCACACACAGGATCCTTCATAACTCTCAGAGTCACACAGACTCTCTTCAAAACTCTTCCATACTTGTCTCTCTAATATCACAGAATCTCCTCATAGACACACACAGATTCCTTTCAGACACCCCTCCTCCCACACTCTGTCAGCAGCCAATCAAATCATACTTGTCACCCTCTATCACTCTTCTCATATTACTGCATTCAAACTAAACATTTAAAAGAACACACACCCCAAAACATG
Organism: Gekko japonicus; assembly: GCF_001447785.1. Classification (NCBI taxonomy): domain Eukaryota; kingdom Metazoa; phylum Chordata; class Lepidosauria; order Squamata; family Gekkonidae; genus Gekko; species Gekko japonicus. Next base: position 1,048,945 of record NW_015164195.1, read on the forward strand.
GAGTCATTACAGTGCCAGCTGCCCCAAAGTGTGGTGCCCCCAGGGTAGTCACACAGGTAGACACTGGGGCCAAGCTGCACCCCAAAACAATCTTTGAATGATCCCAAATGAGGGAGAGTCCTGTGAACCTGGGGGTGTATGGTGTGTGGTGGTCCAGACCTTATTTTGGGGTTCAGAGCTTTCAAACTCTCTTCAGTGTTTTTGGATGAATTTACGAATAAGTCACAAATAAGGAATGAATAAGAATAAGGAACCAACTTCAGCCTTGTGGAATGAAGGAGCTTCAGCCTTTCTTCCCACATAATTTTCTCCGCCCAGAATGGCCTCAGGGGTACCATTTGCCGGGGGGGGGGGCTGCACAGTACAGATGGATAACATATACAGCCCCCCGTGCCTGTTTTGGGTCAGAAAAACATGAGGAGAAGCTGAAGCTCTTTCTCTCCACATGTCACTGTCCTGATCCAAATTATACCTTTGCAGTGCCTGGGAACTTAGATGGCTGCAATTTGAGTGAGGGCTGATCAGAGTCAGATCAGGGGAACCCAGACCAACTCATGGCAAAATGTCTCATCTGGTTCAGTCCTGAGTGAGGAGTTAATCCTGGAAATAAAACAAAGAACAGCTGGACCTTGGTGCTCTTATCTATAAGTGTCAAAAGTAATACTAGAGCTAGCAGAGAATCTTCCCAAGGGACAGAAATAAACTAGTCTGAGGTGACACAGGCCAATTCTAGGGATGAAGGGCAAGAACTACAAGAAAAGGAGTGCACCCCCAAGTTCGGGGTCTCCCTTCTTCTTTTGGGGCACCTAGCTCAAGCTGTTATCGCTACTCTTGTTGCAACAGGGCTAGCCCAAGGTATGTGTCTGTCTGTAGCGTGTGCATGTGTCCCTGAGGAAAATCCAGGCTTTTACCTTGTCTCTATCTTTATAACACCTTAAATCTCCACTTTCTTTTATATATTTGTATGCATGCTGTCTCTTGCCGTCTCACAAAATGGAAGAAACTTTCACCGCCTCTCAGAGCTTGGGTTTGATCACCCCAGGCTTTGAAGTGGGAGGTGGGCATCCTGTGTTAGCCAGGAGTCCCTGTTTGGACTTAACAAGGGGGACATACCAGGCAATTTGAAGCAAAATCTTTTGACGTGTTAGAGGCATTAAGGCTATTTCCCCCCCCCACCTGTTTTGTGTATTAACTTTCCTATGAATATTCTAACAAATGAAAATACTGTCACCTACAATTTCACTGGCTCAAAAAGAACTAGGTGAAAATGAGCACAGATTCTGAGCACCCTGAGGGTTTAAGTAGCTAGATGCAATGTTATGTATGTTTAATAAACTCCACTGTGTTCAATAGCAATTACCACTAGGTAAGGGCTCATTGGATTGCAGTCTCAGATGTAAAAATAATACATGAAACAGACAGTTTAAACCCAGGAACTTATATAAAAAGCTTGTAAAAGAGCTAAACATGTCTTTTCTGGCTTTTACCATATAATTAACTTAAATTATCCTAATTAAGACAATAAAATCAGTGCCCTCTCTTTGCATAAAATTGTAAGCTAAACCGTATGATTAAATATGGCATTTCTAGTTACAAAAATGTTCCTTGTATTTTCCTAAAGGGGAATTTTTGATTTTGTGTTTTGTTATTCTTTGATGAGAACAACTACATGCCTTTCAATATCTGGTATGAGCAGTAAACAGCAAATCTCTGGTTAAGGAATATAATCCATTTGTAAAAGTACTTGTAATTCGGGATGAAAGTGATCACCCGTATTTTGTTATTTTAACTTTGTTTAAATTTTGTGGAAAGTAATTCTGTTTTATTTTGCTACAGACAGTAGACATGTGTGCTGAACAGGAAGAAACTGGAAGTGACTTATGTAGTGGCAAAAGCTTTCAGGGAGCCAACTACCCTGTTTCCCTGAAAATAAGACCTACCCCCAAAATAAGCCCTAGCAGGATTTCTATGCATTTGTGGTATAAGCCCTAGTGTGTCTTCTTGAGAAAAAATAAATATAAGACAGTGTCTTATTTTCGGGGAAACACGGTAGCTGCTACATTTGTGTATCCAGGGCCTTTTTTCTGGGGGAACACGCTGGAATGGAGTTCTGGAACCTCTTCAACAAAATTCTTTTTTAAATGTTTAAAAGTTCATGAGTTTTCAGTATACGGATTAAAAACTTTATTTCCCTCTTGAGAGTTCCAGCACCTCTCTCTCTCTTTTTTTTTTTAAAGCCCTGGGTGTATCCATGAGGTACATCAGAATAAGTGGGAGTTGCTCTTGTGCAGCACTCCAGCACTGCCATGCCGGTTCCACGGACTGGCACAGCACTCCTGTGGCCAACCATCAGTGGCCCATCAGCATAGACCTCTGCTCTGGCATGGAAGTGGATGGGGTGGAGTGATCACATGTGCCTGGCAGTGGACTTGGTTGTAGGTGGCATGATACGGTGTCAGCAGATATGGGAGGAGGGGGTAGCCCCAGTCACCTGCCAGATACTGACTCAAGGCCGAGACGGCTGCATCTGACTGTTTATCCAACAGGAGAAAGAGCTGGATGCCATCAGCATATTGATGGCACCCAACACCAAATCTCCTGATGAGTTCCACTAGAGAGCTCATTTGTGTATTAAACAAAATCAGGAACAGGACCAAACCCTGTGGAAAACCACAATCTAGTGAACACAAGGAGAAGACCTGATCCCTGAGAGCTATTCTCTGAGAACATCCCTGGAGGAATGACGGAAACCAATTCAAGGCAGTATTTCATACTCCCCAGCAAGGGCAGGTGGTTGACCAGGACCAAATGGTCACCTGTATTATATGCTGCTCACAGATCTAATAAGATCAGCAGTGCTGAACCACCATTATTGGCTATGGATCTGTTTGGAGTTGCTGCCAAAGGGATATTGCTGGGGCCCTTGTCAATTGTGTCAGTTGCCCCATTACTGTTTAGTTGGGCCTTGTTCCTATACTGTTTAGTTGGGCCTTGTTCCTTGTCCATGCCCCTCCCATCTCTCGGCTGTGACATGTGTAGGGCCTGGCTCCCTGTCCTGCTAGCCTGTGGTTAGTTTTGTCCATCCTGTCCAATGCAGCTAGCTGTTATATCTTGCAACCTGTTTTGGCCATGATGGTGTGGTTGCTGGGGACACCACCTCTTGGTCTTTTGGCTACCTCCCATCCTCTACTGGAACCCATTAGGGAGTGGATTAGCAGCACCACAGGTGCACTGGTGGCCACATGGCATCAGGGTCTTCTCCAGGGAGTGCTCTTCTCCAGGGAGTAACCTTGGAAATTCTCCAGGGAGTAACCTTGGAGATGTGCAAAGATTGAATTGTTTCTAAGCTAGCATAGTAGAAATTGGTGCTTTTTATGGACTTTACAAAAGCCACAGCTGTCTTAAGCATTTCACATGACTTGCATGAAAAGGTATATTCCTGAAACATGTTCCCAACAGACTCTCCTGAGGCCAATGAAGACTATTTCATTCAGTAAGGCTTACTCCAAGAGGAGTTTGTATTGGATTGCAGCCTTGAATAGACAGATCAAGATGTGTAGCTGTGTTAGTCTGTCTGTAGTAGTAGAAAAAAACAAGTCCAGAAGTGCCTTAAAGACGAAGCTCATACCTTGCCACAAATTTTATTAATCTTTAAGGTGCTGCTGGACTCTTGTTCTTTTCTACAGCCTTGAAAGATTTGCTGTGCATGGATAATCTTGCAAATAAAAAGAATGTTTGTGATATGGTTCAAAAACATATAGCAATCAGTTACAAGTTACAAAAAAATAAAATAAATTATTTGAGATATTCGTGTGAAAGAAAGAGGTGATTTCACTCAAGACTCTGTTATGCTATGTGTGTTAGAGGAAATTCTACTTTGATTCCCCATCCCTCCTTGTTGAATTAAACCCTACTTGTCTGGGGAGTTGTTTTGAAATTGTATTTTCCTTTATTTTGCTCCTGTGGAAGCCAGTGGACTGGAGGCACTGCTACTTGACTGTTTTTTTCCACTACTCCCTTCTGATAACTAATCCAGAGCCCATAATTTCTTTCCTCAACTAATGGAAAAAACAGGGGTTACATACATAATGGATGATGAGAGACCTCAAAGGTTCCAGCCTCTTTCTTACATAGTTCAGAAAAACAAAAATGTAATTAAGTAGGGGATAAACAACAATTTGTGGAAGAAGTCAGAAGTATAGATCAATAAAGAGTTATATATTAAAACATGTTTAGAAGAGCAAGTAAAAATATCTAAAAAGTCTTGTTGAGCTATTAGAAATTATGAGTAAGGAAATCCAAATCTCTGTTCAAGCTAGAATGAGGGGTAGTGTTTAGTTTCTTGATCAGAACTCGGCATGAAGACACCTTGTGTTATGTATTGCGATGGAACTGGACTTGCGAACGAGCTTGCAATGGACATGCGAAATAGTGGAGCTTAGAACGCATAACAATAGAAGGTTAGGATACTAGAATGAACCAATAGATTCACCCAGATCCTAGTAATAGCCAATTGCTTAACAATACCTTGTAAATAGCCTATCATTGGGATTGGGGTGTGTATTGGGTGTGGTGTGTGGTACAAATATAAGCAGGGCTCTGAGCCTGCAAGTTTGTCTTCGTTTTGGAGCTGAAACCACTTAATAAACATGAGCTAATCACTCTACGCGTCTGAACCCAGTATATTTCACTGGTGACGAAGGTAGGATCCCGATGAACGAGCCTGACCCGACCTCTGGCACCAGCACTGCACCGTGCAAT
>NW_015164195.1:1053881-1062835 GCF_001447785.1 Gekko japonicus
CCAGAATGAACCAAAAGATTCAGCCAGATCCTAGTAATAGCCAATTGCTTAAGCGGTATAGAAGTCGAGCCTATCATTGGGATTGGGGTGTGTATTGGGTGTGGTGTGTGGTACAAATATAAGCAGGGCTCTGAGCCTGCAAGTTTGTCTTCGTTTTGGAGCTGAAACCACTTAATAAACATGAGCTAATCACTCTACGTGTCTGAACCCAGTATATTTCACTGGTGACGAAGGTGGGATCCCGATGAACGAGCCTGACCCGACCTCTGGCACCAGCACTGCACCGTCCAAATGAGCCCCTGCATTCCACACCTTGCATCATTTTCAGGATTGTGGCTGCCGCTCCTGGCCATCTTCCTGAGTTCGACCCTGCTCACCCAGAGTTATGGGAAACCTGGGCGGAGCGCCTAAAATTCTTCGTCAGGTTCCAGGACATCAACAACGCTGACAAAAAGAAGTTGCTCCTGCTCAGCGCCTGTGGCATCGCCACTTTACGCCTCGTCCAGGGCCTCATTGTGCCCAAGACTTTGGATGAGGCCACCTACGATGAGCTGTTCAAGGCTCTCACCGACCATTTAGCGCCTCAACCTACCAAGATGGCGAGGCGCATGGACTTTTTTTTCGTACTAGCAGAGGTCCGAAGAAGCAGCCACTGACTTCATGGCTGAACTCCGCAGGTTGGACCTTCACTGTGGATTCCCTGACCTATAAGACGCCCTCCTCAACCAATGCGTTGCAGGCATCAGGGAACAGAAGCTCCGTCGTAAGCTCATCGGCCACGTGGAGCTGACTCTAGGAAAGGCGATTCAAGAGGCCACAGCTTTCAAAAAATTTCAACACGACTGCCAGGCCCACACCACGCATCAGGCTTCTTCATCCCCGGTCTCCGATGCATCAGACGAGGATGAGGTACACCAGATCAGTCGCTCAGCTCACCGTGACTCGCAACCATCCGCTGCCGCGGCCATTTGCCCATCTGCTACTGTAGCCTCGCAGCCTGCGCAGCCAACCACTCAAGTGCCCTGTGCCAGCTGCGGCGAGGACCACGAATGATGCTCCTGCTATTTCCACAACACGACCTGCTGGACATGAGGTAAAATCGGCCACATCGCCCGGGTCTGCCATTCCTGAGGGGCCAGGTGTTGCTTCGCTGTACACCAGGAATTGGAAGAACTCCACACAATGACCGTTTGCACTTAAGCCAAAGATAGACAAGGAGCTGGATCACCTGGTGGCCCAGGGGGTTCTGGAACCCGTGCCGCATGCCATCTGGGGGACCCCCAGAGTCACCCCAGTGAAGCCCAATGGGGACATCTGTATCTGTGTGGACTTCAAATGCACCATTAATAAGGCCCTTCAGGACCACGCTTATCCTGTTCCGGCATCATTGGCCAGCGCAAAGGTTTTCGGCAAACTGGATTTGGGGTGTGTATTGGGTGTGGTGTGTGGTACGAATATAAGCAGAGCTCTGACCCCGCAAGTTTGTCTTAGTTTCGGAGCTGAAACTACTTAATAAATATGAGCTAATCACTCTATGTGTCTGAACTCAGTATATTTCACCTTGTAATACCAAATTTGCAGAACTTTGTTGTGTTAAGGATGCACTTCAATTATAATCAGGAGGACTAAAAACACCAGAATTTCACTGTAATGGTTGAAACATTTTAGACTTTGAAGCTAGGGTTCAGATCAGGTTGGAAAATATTAATTTAGAATCCACGTGAATGTTTGCAAGTATTTTAGAATGCTGAGGCTGGTGGAGCTATTTTGAGAAGAAGTGGGGGTGGCACACACCCCTCTCCCTCCTTCCTGCAAGATTTAAAGGGTCCTTCAGCTGATCGGTGGGCCACCTGCCCCTGGCTGATCAGCTGAAGGGCCCTTTAAATCTTGAGGGCAGGGAGGGAGAAGGGCACGTCATTATGGCAAAAAGTGGTATCCCCATCAGCCCCACCAGAAATTTTTTTGCCCCACAAGCCAGAAAGGCCTGGCTATAAGCCTGCCCCTGACCCTCACTACCTGAGGACCCCAGCGGATGCTGGGGCCCTGGTTCTGTAAGTTGCCGCAGTGGGACAGCCTCTTACTGCTGCCCGTTCCATTGCTAAACAGCTTCTCTGTTTCATGTGTGGGATTCCTAGGACAGGCTTCCTGAAACGCTGATAGCTGCCATGGAAAAACTTTGCCCACTGCTGTTGTGGCCTTTTCTGGGTGTGTTTGTACCTGAGATGATTCTGCTCTTTCACTGTATGAAAAAGCCATGAAATCTGGGATATAGCCCCAGTGGCAGTACTGTGTTTTGTAGGAGCAGGGAAGGAGGTCCTGGACCTCCAAGACTGCCCTGGTTGTCCTCCCGCTGCTGTGGACCACCCCGGCACAGGCCCTGTGGTCAGACTGACGGAGACCACATGGTCCTCTATTGTTCTGCCCCTCTATTTCACCTTGTAATACCAAATTTGCAGAACTTTGTTGTGTTAAGGATGCACTTCAATTATAATCAGGAGGACTAAAAACACCAGAATTTCACTGTAATGGTTGAAACATTTTAGACTTTGAAGCTAGGGTTCAGATCAGGTTGGAAAATATTAATTTAGAATCCACGTGAATGTTTGCAAGTATTTTAGAATGCTGAGGCTGGTGGAGCTATTTTGAGAAGAAGTGGGGGTGGCACACACCCCTCTCCCTCCTTCCTGCAAGATTTAAAGGGTCCTTCAGCTGATCGGTGGGCCACCTGCCCCTGGCTGATCAGCTGAAGGGCCCTTTAAATCTTGAGGGCAGGGAGGGAGAAGGGCACGTCATTATGGCAAAAAGTGGTATCCCCATCAGCCCCACCAGAAATTTTTTTGCCCCACAAGCCAGAAAGGCCTGGCTATAAGCCTGCCCCTGACCCTCACTACCTGAGGACCCCAGCGGATGCTGGGGCCCTGGTTCTGTAAGTTGCCGCAGTGGGACAGCCTCTTACTGCTGCCCGTTCCATTGCTAAACAGCTTCTCTGTTTCATGTGTGGGATTCCTAGGACAGGCTTCCTGAAACGCTGATAGCTGCCATGGAAAAACTTTGCCCACTGCTGTTGTGGCCTTTTCTGGGTTTGTTTGTTTTAAATTTTTTAACATTTGCATGTGTTTTACCATTCTGCGGCAGACAAGGACCGCCTCAGCAGAAGAGCAGAAGTACAGCCTCTGAAGCCCCGGGGGGGGGAGGGGTGCCGGCCACCACTGAGCTAGCTCAGCCACATGGCTCAGCCCTGTGACTGAGATGATCCTGCTCTTTCACTGTATGAAAAAGCCATGAAATCTGGGATGTAACCCCAGTGGCAGTACTGTATTTTGTAGGAGCAGGGAAGGAGGTCCTGGACTGCCCTGGTTGTCCTCCCGCTGCTGTGGACCACCCCTGCACAGGCCATGTGGTCAAACTGACTGAGACCACATGGTCCTCTATTGTTCTGCCCCTCCAGCCCCAGAGCCCACAAAGGTGGTGCAGGGGTCATCCCATCTGTAGCATTGGGTTGAGAGTGGATTTACATACCAATGAATTTTAAATGACAAGCAATTCCTCTGTAGATTTTTCTGGTTGTCAACTTGCTTGAGAGATGATTCTGTGAATGTATGCTGAATTCTGTCAATGTATGCTGAATTCTGTCAAGTCTGGTGAAAATGCTGTCTCCTACTTAGGCTGCTTCCATATGGACAGTTTGGTGATGATGGAAAATGCTGTCAAGTCACAACTGATTTGTGGTGATTCCATAGGGTTTTCAAAGCAAGAGATGTTCAGAACTGGTTTGCCATTGTCTACATCCATGTCACAGCCCTGGTACTTCTTGAACATCTCCCATCCAACTACTAGCCAGGTCTGATCCTACTTAGCTTCCAAGATTTGACGAGATCGGGTTAGCTTGTGCTATCCAGGTCAGGATGGACATTTTACTCCGCCCACTGCTGTTGTGGCCTTTTCTGGGTTTGTTTGTTTTAAATTTTTTAACATTTGCATGTGTTTTACCATTCTGCGGCAGACAAGGACCGCCTCAGCAGAAGAGCAGAAGTACAGCCTCTGAAGCCCCGGGGGGGGGAGGGGTGCCGGCCACCACTGAGCTAGCTCAGCCACATGGCTCAGCCCTGTGACTGAGATGATCCTGCTCTTTCACTGTATGAAAAAGCCATGAAATCTGGGATGTAACCCCAGTGGCAGTACTGTATTTTGTAGGAGCAGGGAAGGAGGTCCTGGACTGCCCTGGTTGTCCTCCCGCTGCTGTGGACCACCCCTGCAGCGTCTTAACCACCTTTACTTCCAAGTAAAGTACTGCAGTAGTTTTTCTTAGCATCCACAAGATGTCACCCTCTAATCATTCAGTTTTCAGGTTTTCTACCATTTGCTCTCATCTTTTTGAAACACAGTTGAAACACACTTGCACACTGTCTGGAAAGGTGTGCATTTTTAAAGGTCCTGCTCACATTTTTTGCCATTTCCCTTCTGTCAGCCACTTACAGCAACCATTTTGCCCACAGCACTACTGGAGTGGTTTGGGAGCTTTTCTTTTAAAAGTGTGTAATTGCTATTGTGCTCAACAACATTTTAACAATCTGTTACCATTATCTACTAGTTCTTCTGAATTTCCAGCTTTCATTAAAGAAGTACATCTCTATCCTTTTTCATTATTGAGTTGTAAAGTGAAAGGTGCAGGCAGCGTTTGTTCTGATTGCCTAGAAAGGAATGAGGAGGGCAAGTTACAGGACAGCCGAAGTGGGGTGGGAGTTCACTGTTTAGCTAATAATGTAGACACTTCATTGCCTCTGAGATTCTCTCAGCAATAAGGAACATAAGATCATAACATTATGGATGCCGACATAAGGGCTTAGATTCCCTAGAGGTTTTCTGTGGACAGAGGGATTTGCACTCTCAGAGCATAAATTTCTCACCTTTCCCTTCCCACAGCATCCTGAAATGCTTCCTGAAATCTGTTTGTAAGGGACAGGGGACATCACAGCACAGGATTTCAGGGGGCATTTCAGGATGCTGTGGGAAAGGGGAAGGTGCACAAATCCTTCCACCCATGGAAAACTTCTGGAGGATCTAACCTAATATGGTAATTCCATTCGCAATCTATCATTAGTGTATCTCTTGTTTATATTTTGGAGGCAACAGGTGGATGATGATGAGCAAGGAACCATCCAGCTGCCAAATCAAGTTCTGGCAGTGAAATGAAAATTCAGATATAATTGGAGCCTCTCAGGACATGGAGCCTTTTGGCTCTGCACCGAACGCTGTCTTCTTCCCTGTATTCTGCAATACACAGTGCACATCTTCTTTAAAATCTTAACCAACTCTGACACACCTGACCTTTTTCTATGAACAGGATGGTGAGATGAAAAAGAAATACATTTCCCTGAAGACTGTAGCTGTAGCCAGAAATCATCGAACTAGATTCTCCATTCCTGGAAAAAATTAGAGTGCGGAATGCCTTATGCTGCTTCTCTGAGAAAAAATATACAGGGAAAGCAGTGTATAGGAAACTATGTAAGAAGAACCAACAGTAGCTATATGAAATATAAGCCTATAAGGAATAATAAACTGTAATTTTTATATAAAACATGTATTTTGTTAAACAGCATGTGATTGCTTATATAATTATAATTTTACCATATTACATCAAAATCCAATTTTACAATATTATTCATGACAATTATCCAAACCAAATTATATTCTTAACAATAATAAATAAATGCTGAGGTCCAAAATCTTGAATATACATAAATTTGACCAGTCTATCAAAAATTTTACATTCCACAATTGTTGGCCAACCATAGCAAGTGGGAAGACCTTTCACATCGTGGAAAACGATTGGATTTGGCTGAGATAGGTTAAGCTTTGGATCTGCATTTTTTCATTGCTGCTAAGAATATAATTTGGTTTGGATAATTGTCATGAATAATATTGCAAAATTGGATTTTGGTGTACTATTGTAAAATTGCAATTATATTAGCAATCACATGCCGTATAACAAAATACATACATGTTTTATATTAAAAATTACAGTTTATTATTCCTTATAGGCTTATATTTCAGATAGGTAGAGTTGGTGCAGTGTTCAGTTCTTCTTACATAGCTTCTCTGAGAAAAGCAGAACAGAGAAGTTACCAACAGATTCCAGTTAAGAGATTCATATTTACTTTTTCACTTGGATGCTAATGTTAATTAATGATGTCTTTGTGAGACAGGGATAAATTGAAATTTCAAGACTATGCAGTATGTATTGTCTCAAAAAGTCACATTGAGAGATTAGGCTGACAAAAAGATATATGGGTTTTCATAACTCTTGATCAGAATCTCTTTTTTTTACACTGTGAATGTTGAAAATACATCAATGTCATTAATACTTCCCCCCATCAATATCCTGATTCTGCAAATACTTTTCCTTAATGGAAGGAGCCCATAATATGTGGGAGTAAGGCCCACTTTAGTTGTCCGCATATGCCATGTATATGTGAAAGGTTCACTTTAATTATTAGTGCTTTAATCACCATGTTTTTATTTTATAAGAATATGGTTCCAGCAACGTTTGCTGATTTTAAGCCTCACTGACTTTAATGGGGAACATACACTCAATTCTATTGAAATCATAACTGTGGTTAATTCTGGGTGGATTGTTCCCTAATTCTATAATATTGGATCCATTTTGAATTTTTATTATAGAGTGGCAACATTGTTTATAGTGCATCTTACACCATTTCCTTTATTCCATTGCTTATGCTAATTTTTCTAATCTGCTTTGAGTCTTAACGAGAAAGGTAGACTGTAAGTACAGTAAAAATAAAATATAATTATCTTTGGAGGGGTTTGCATGTGAGAATTTTAATATTTTTTAGACTTTCTGAATATATCTCATGCAGAGGAAGGTATACATTTCTAGAGTAGCCATTACTGAACAACAACTCAGGCAGAGGGGGAGCATCCTCACTGACAAACATTGTGGTGTGAGAGGGCATGTGAAGATATTTTGTCAGCCATGTGCAACTACATAGCTGCTGACTGGCCAGTAATACCCAATGCAGACTGATCACATGACCATCCTGGGTGCAGTTCACCACTCAGCAGCTACAAGGGGCTGAGCCAGTCATTGGCTGTGATCACATGGGCAGTTTGCCCTGACACAGTCACTCCTCCCCTCTGGATCAAATCAGCATGATCAGACGCAAACATCTGGCACCCAACAGCCATCCTTACCCACCTCGTGGTAGAACTAATCCCCGTTGGCTTAAAAAGCTACCGGGGAAATCCGGTGGTTTCCCAGGTGCGCTTCCATGGCGGCTTTTCTGGCATCTGATTGGCCGGGCCACAGCAGTATGCCGTTTTCAGCAACCCAACCAATCAGAGGGGCGCATCAGCCATGGCTCTGTGCTGGTGGCATGGTAGCGATGTGAACCAGTGCAGCCGGCATTGTGGGACCGGTGTGAATGCTGTGAAGCACAGCTAACTCCAGCCGCTTTTTTCTCCGTGGGATACTGCTGTGGCAAGCCAATGTTCCCTCTAAGCTGAGTTAGTGTGAGCTAGCTCACAGTTTGTTAGCCTCTGGCTCACACATTTTTGTCTTAGCTCAGGAAGGATGGTTCTAGAGCAAACGAATCCATGCAGCAGCCAAATCACCTGCTCACAACTTAATGCCAGCAGCTCACAAAGTAGAATTTTTGCTCACAGGACTCCATAGCTTAGAGCAGTGATGGTGAACCTTTTAGAGACTGAGTGCCAAACTGCGGCCCAAAACCCACTTATTTATCGCAAAATGCGAACACGGCAATTTAACCTGAATACTGAGGTTTTACTTTAGAAAAAACAACCCATACATTAACTTAAGATGATCCAAACAAAGTAAGGAAAGCAATCCCAAATGCTTTCATTTACTTAAAATTATTTGGCAGAGAATTCAACACTTTTATGATGGTCTGGGCCTGGCTGGGGCAATGGCACGCGTGCCCACAGAGAGGGCTCTTGAGTGCTACCTCTGGCACCAGTGCCAGAGGTTCGCCACCACTGGCTTAGAGGGAGCACTGGTGGCAACCTGTCTGTCTGGGCACAACCACTGTTTCCTCCATCATCGTTTGCCACTCGATAGCAGCCATCTCTATATATAACCTCTCATACTAGTCTGAACCAACAGTGGGTATTAAAATTGTGTGAAAGTCAGAGAAATCATTACAGGGTTGCTTGGCTGCCTAAAACACACACAGCAATCTCATTACTGTAGTAGTCTGTGAGTCACAAATGATAGGACTGTGTTAGTGCCCTTCAAGTGTTTCATTACATAAATTACATCCCAGCCGGTGGAGCTCAGAAATAATTCCAGGGCTGTTTTATGCATGCAGGGGACTACACATATGCACAAGGTGATTCGGGAACATAGAAAAGAAGTGGGGAAACTTAAAAGGAAGAGCTTTGGGTACAGATTACAGCAAATTGAACAGGGTATTACAGTGCATTTCACCTTCGTACTTGCCACTCTTCTGCACTGCTAATTCATAAAGACTGGAGGAGAGACTGAGGCTGTAGAAGCCATTGGCAAGTCAGTGCCCTTGACCTTCTAAAAGAGTTGATTCCTTTCATGTTAATCCTTCAAAAGATAAGAGATTTCAATTTTTTGAAGTAGTATATATGTGCCACTAGGAATAAGGCACGTTGTGGAAAGAAATACAACGAGCTCTAGAAAGAGGCTCTAGGAAGGTGCCCTGGTCCTGGGCACTCAGTGTCAATTTGCTGTGATGACCTCAGCAGGGTATAATGACACAGTGGGAACTGATCTCTACCATCTGAAGAGCAGTTGTAATTCTGAGTGATCTCCAGCCCTCACCTGGAGTTTGGCAACAATGGTTCCCCATGAGGGAATAGCTGGTTTGGAGGGTGGAGTCTATGCAATTGTACCTGTCTGAGGTCCCACCCCTCCTCAAACCTCACCCTCTCCAGGCTCCACCCCT
>NW_015164195.1:1063743-1088106 GCF_001447785.1 Gekko japonicus
ACCCTCTGAATGACAGATCAGAAAGCGAACTGATTTTGGAGCGTGTTGGAATGTTCAGGGGAGTCCATGACCAAAACAGAATTATATATACCGGAGGATATCAGGGACTCCTGAAAAGATCATAGGTTTCTTGTCCCTGCTCTAGGGTGTTTTATGTGTACCAGTTCTACCCCTTTGAATAGATTTGTCAGGGAAAGGATGACTAATTCAAAGACAACCTCATTGATGATTAAGAAGTTATGAAGCCATTCTAGGGCTGTTGGGAGGGTAACTGAACTGGTGGAGAGCAGAGCTAGGAAAGACTGTAACCAGTCTCACAGATCATACTTAGCATCTTTGTGTTAGAAACATTATCTGTGTACTGCATGTGAACGGGCCTACTAAATTCCCCAGGCATATATAGAATTTATTTGACTTCAAAAATATGGTCTTAACAATCATTAATTTTTAAATTACTTTTATCCTTCTAGTTATTTCTTAGGTAAACACAGAAGAAGTTATATTTACTGCTAACGTGTGTTAACTGCTAACTCGTCTGCAATGTCAGAACTGGAAGGGAAACAGTAAAAAGACCATTCTGTCTTGCATTTTGGTTTTCACACAGTTGGCCATCTCAGTTTAATTTGGAGTATCTGTGAAGCCCATGAATTGGTATGGGCTGGCACACTTGCTAAGTGAGTTGCTAAGTAAGGTAGTCAATAATAATTACGAATAAAGCTCCTTTTCAAACAGACATCCAGGCTTAGGCAGTGCAGATGCTGAGGCAGAAGAAAACAAATAATAAACATCATTTGTATGGTGGCTGCGGCTGCTGTGTAATACCATGTGTTTAAACAGAAGTGTTTCAGAGCCAGCTGGAAGCTGTTTAATTGGCTTCTCTGAGAGAGAAAGATGAATTAAAATGTGTAATGTCAACTTCTTCACAGGAAAACTTCTTAATCCATAGAGATAGGAGAAAATATGACTAAGGTGGCCTGTGACAGAGATTTGTAAAATCCCCCCCATCCCAAAATTCTAGAACTTTGGCATAACCAATGAAATTGATCATCAATAGATTCAGGAGAGATTAAAGAAAGTACTTTTGCACACAACATATAATTACTTTATGGATCTTGCTGCCATGGGATGTGGTGATGGACACTAGCTTAGATGATTTTAAAGAGGATTATATAGATTCATAGAGGATATTCATTAATGCCCCCCTCTTGAGCAGACACCTTAAAGTGCTGAGGGAGTTTGTATGTGTCAGTAAAGCTGAGAGCAATACCATAAGGAGTTCAGACTCTGTCAAGAGGCTACATTCCTAGCAGAGTCACTCAAGGCAGAATGGTCACAGCTGAGACACAAGACTAAGATGCATCCATCCCCTTCAGGGATTAATGGCCACATCAACAGAAAAGAACAGATAGTTCCAATGGTGATGGGGGCAAAGGAATCCTTGAAGAGTAGCTACTGGGCAGCAGCAGTAGTGGAACATGACACTGGCAGAGAATCTTTCATGGACAAGGGAACTGCCACTTCAGCTAACCCTAGTTACTACTGCACAGAAGGTGGCAATGGCAACCAACTTCTGATCATCTCTTGCCTCAAGAACCCTATGATGAAACAATCTACAATTAAAAACAATACAGTGCTTGAAAATGGAATTCCCCCCCATCAGATAGCACACAATCAACTATTGGGGAAGAGCTGAGGAAAACTACGAATAAGACTATTCTTAATGATGCAACTGGATTCAAGCCAAAAGGATGTTCAGTTGTTGACCTGAGTGGATGCAAAAGGAAAGTTCAAAACTGTTCAACACGTCTAATAAGAACATGGAACATAAGAAGTATGAATCAAGGTAAGCTGAAAAATCATAAAACAAGACATGTAATGTTTAAATATTGCATTCCTGGAAGTGAGTGAACTAAAGTGGACTGGATTAGGGCATTTTCAGTCATAAAATCACAGGGTGTTTTACTTGGGAAATGACAGACATAGAAGAAACAGAGTTGCTCTAATAGTGAGATGAGAGGTAGCAAAGGCACTCAAGGGCTATAGTGCACAGTCAGGCCAAATAATATCAGACTTCATGGAAAACTTGTCAACATAACCATAATTCAAATTTATGCCTGTACTACAGATGCTCAGACCTTAAGACACTGAAGCTGCAGATCGGAAGGTCTGTAACTCAGCAGTGAGATAGAGTGAGCTCCTGACTCTGACCCAGCTCCTGTCAACCAAGCAGTTTGAAAGCAAGAAATTGCAAGTAGATAAATAGGTACTGCTTCGGTGGGAAGGTGACAACATTCCATGTGCCTCAGCGTTTATTTATTTTGGGGCCCCCCCGAAGGGGAATTTTTAAATTTTTTTTTGCATTTTCTACACACTACAATTGTGGAATGGGGGGAAGGGATACTAATACCCTAACACTAATACTATGGGTGATGGGTAAAGGAGATCTAATACATATATCTACTTGATAGGGAGAGGAAAACTACCATTCTTATCTATTTCATTTACTGTATTTGGGGAAAGGAAGAAGTCTCATACATGTCACGATCTGAATAGTTGAAAAAATAATGTTTTTAAACCTAATATTATAAGTTATACAAAGATTTGATTCAGTTATGATAGTACACATTTAATAGCTTAGCACAATTACTGCCTTTAGTACTGTTGTCTTAGTTCTAGAGTCTTTTCTTCTTGCGTTTCTTTGTTTTTAGGAGTTTGGGGGCAGCATCTCCTTTCTCCGATTCAGATAATTCTGATGACATGGAGTTTTGGCTTGTTGAATCCTGTGAGTAGGATTCTTCTTCTTCCCCATCTGGTTTTAAAGTCTTTTCCTTCTGCTTCTTTTTTATATTAAACATTTGATCCATAAATTTTTCTGCTTTTGGAACAGAGTCTATTTTATTTTTTTTGTCCTGGTAGCTGAAGTTCAGCCCTTCCGGGAATAACCATCTGTATGGTATTCTCTTTTTTTGCAGAGTGAGAGTGAGCATCCTGTAGAGTTTCCTCCGTTTTCCGACTTCAAAGGGGATGTTTTTCAAAATTTTTACATCTTCATTCTTGATTTTTAAGGTTTTTCCCATTGTTGACTTTAGCACCAGTTCTCTGGTAGATCGTTTCGTGAATTTTAGGTAGGTTTCCCCTGGGAGTTTGTTTTTCTTTATGAAGTCCGGATAAGTCCTATAAGCCACATCCATCTCTTTTATTAAATCTTCTTGTTTATAATCCATTAATGGGGCCAAGGCAACCACCAAAAGTTCTTTTAAATCCTCGTTCTTCTCTTCAGGGATCCCATGGAAACGTAGAACGTACATGGATCTTTCCAGCTGAAGCTGTATTAGTTGCGTTTTATCAGAGGATCTCTCCTCTGCTTCATCCACTCTTTTGTTAATGCTCTCAATCTGTTTTTCCATCTTTTTCAACGTTTTCTCAGTTGCTGAGGTTCTTTTATCCATTTGGTTCAATTGTCTTGGACATTGTCCAGCTTAGTGTTCAGGTTAGTCATCTGATCTATTAGGGGGCTTAGTGCATTTGCTAACAGTGAAGAAAAGTGTGTAGTTACTTCCTAGTTCTGGGAGGGAGTCGTTGGTATGTTATTTCTGGTCACCAGTTTTTTCTCTGGCGCCCTCCGTCCTCTCCCAGCCATAATATCAACAAGAAGTAAATTTTCCAAAAACAAGACAAAAGTTATGCGATTTAATCCCGTTTTGTATACTTTAGCAGTTTTTGCATTCGCTTAACTTCTTATGTGCTTCTTTTAGCTCAAAGTCTTTTTATTTCCGATTTAAAACCGTTTTTAAAGTTTACCCAAAAGAAGGGGGGGTGCTTGAATTCCCCTCCCCCAGCACTTCAAACTTAGGCGTTTCCAATTACTACCAAGGTTCAGTTCGCTTTTTTCACCTGAGCTTTGCTTAACTCACAGTTTGGAGCCTTGGAGATCTTTCTTTCTTTTTTTTACACTGCCCCCAAAGAGGCAGGATTTTATTGAATTTTTTCACATATAATATACAAACAAACATACAAAACATACACTGACCTACATACATATACATGGGGTTTCCCCCCGCTTTTTAACAAGTATTAATAATAGTGCCTAATCCGCATTACTATCAGTTTCTTGTGTCCTGTGTAAGTAACCTCTCTAGCTTCATAAAACATATACAACATTTAGTAGATCCATAATCTGTCCCTAACGATTTACCTACATTTGCTTATCATCCCAGTTATAAAACCGTATCCAGGTATTCTGGAATGTCGATTCCGTTGCATCTTTTATCAATAAAGTCAATTTATCCAGTTCCGTAGCCTCTAAGACTTTATTTATAAATTCTTGCTTTGTTGGTATCTCCACTAGTTTCCAATATTTTGCATAGAGTATTCTGGCCGCCGTAGTTATATATACAATCAAATAGCGATCTTGTTTGTTAGAATATTCAGGTAAAATGTTCAACAACAACATCTCTGGTGTAAATGGCATCACTGTACCTAATACCTTTTGTAAGATTTCATGTATCATTACCCAGTATTTCTTAGCTCTTTCACAATGCTACCACATATGGTAAAATGTACCAACCATATTTTCACATTTCCAACACTTATTTTAACGTTTTGGACCAATTTTAGCTAACCTTTCAGGTGTTACATACCATCTATAAAACATTTTATAAATATTTTCTTTATAGGGGATAGCTTTCATTATCCTAATGTTTTTCTTCCATATTTGATCCCACTGCTCAAAATTAATATTATGCCCAATATTCTGTGCCCGCTGAATCATGTTCCCTTTCACTGTCTCTTCCAGCATCAAGTCATCAAGTAACAGTATATAAAACTTTCATATAAGTTTCAACTCTGTGGATATAAAAATCTTTTCAATCTCCAAGAGATTTTTTATAAAATCCAGTTCTCTTATCTTTAACGTACCTAGATTCTATTTGCGCTCTTTGCCACCATGGTAAATCTTCTACCTGGTATGCATTTAAGAGCGTAATAGCTTCTGGTGGAACAGTCAGCTTTGAATTTTTTTATATAAAAATGCTTATGTATGTTTTTCTATACTTTCATTAGAGATGCCCATATCCAATGCTGCTTAAAATATTTATGCGTAGTCGCCTTTCCGTAGAAAGGCATGCCACCCTAACAAGGGGTCATGGCCTTCCAGTTTCAATATTCTCTTATCTTCTAGTGTGACCCACTCTTTAATCCATGTTAATGCCGCTGCTCTATAATAGAGGTTCCAGTTAGGTAGATGTATTGGAGATCTTTGGAAGCATTTTTAGAAGTTTGATCGTGGTTGATTGCTCCAGCAGTCGTCTCTGGGCACCATACTGGCTCTGCAGCGATGGTACCTTTTGGGGAAGAAGGTGAGCCTCAATTCCTTGGCCATCACCTTGGAAGAGGTTCTCCTCAGCTCCCCAGGCTGGGGGTCTCCTACAGAGACCCCGGGGCAGTCCGGGATGAACTCGGCCCCCTCCTGTCAGCCAGGTCTTGGTGCATCTCCATCAGAGTGAGATGGGACACATCCAAGCGGCGAAAAGCTTAAACCGGAAGTCCGTGTACCTCAGCGTTTAGTCATGCCAGCCACATGATCACGGAAATGTCTTTGGACAGCACTGGCTCTTCGGCTTGGAAATGGAGATGAGCACCACCCCCTAGAGTCAGATTTGACTAGCTTTCATGCAAGGGAAACCTTTACCTTACAGATGTTGAAGAGGAAGAAATTAAAAGCTTTTGTTTAAGTAACAGATGTTGAAGAGGAAGAAATTAAAAGCGTTTAAGTGTTCAAGAAGAAATTGATCACACACAAAAACAAGACATCATTCAAAGGTGACTGGAATGTAGAAGTAGGAAACAATCAGAATCAAATATTGTTGGAAGATTTTGGGCTAGGAACATGAAATGAATCAGGAGAGCGACTCACAACAATTGGTCAACCAAACAGACAACTGTATATGTGGACATCACCGGATGGCCAATATAGAAATCAAATAGAGAACATAATCAGAAGACGAAGATGGAAAAGCTCTAATCTCTCTACTAAAACAGGACCAGGGGCCGATTGTGGTACAGACTATAAACTGTTAATTTCACAGATCAGAATAAAGCTGAAGAAAAACACCAAAACATTCATAGTGCCAAAATACAATTTAAACAATTTTCCCAAGGAGTTTAAAGACCATATAAAGAACAGATTTGTATTACTAAATTCAAGTGGACATGAACCAGAAGAACTATGGTTTGAAACCAGAGATATTATCAAGGAAGAATGCAGAAAGACTGTTCCTTTAGCCAAAAGAAATGAAAAGCCTCAATAGATGACTGATGAAACTCTTAAAATTGCTAAATATAGATGAGAAGCAAAAGTAAAAAGTAACAGAGTCCCATTATAGACACACATCTTAATGCAGATTTTCAGAGCAGTAAACCTTTAATCTTGACTTCTGATTCTGTGCCCACCTTACACACCATTCTTTTTCCTCCGGTGTATTTATTCTGTAGCTATAATTTTTTAAAAATGCAGTTTTCTAAATTGAGGTGGACCATCACTTGTGACTTGGGGGGTGTTGTCCAAAATTATTATATATATATATGCAACTGCCCTATTCATCTGCACAGTAGCATCCAGCAAGCACATTCCATTTAAATCCTCATGGTCCAGGTTTTGCACATGCATTTTAGTGTTAGTTCACGGAATGAAAAGGAACAGAAAGGCACTCAGGCAAAGGGGAAAACCCTATGTTGAAATTTACAAGAGTTTTTTTGAAACTGACAAGCAGCTGCAAGCCCCATTTTCCATATTGATGAGCACTAGGAGATTCTCTGCGGTGTTATCAGCCACTCTGAAAAATGGGAGTCACACAGTCTCATAATATGGGGAAACATATTGAGTGTATAGAATGTATGGTAGGACCCACTGACACTGGCATTGCAAGCTGTGATCACTGGCAACGTGTGTGTGTGTGCACGTGCACACCTGTGCAAAGTCATCTGCAACTCCAGCACACTTTGCACAGGGCTGCAATTTGTATGGGGAAGGAGTCCTCTGGCAGAATCTCTGTAGAGCTTTTTTAGTCTTGTGCCACTAAATTAAAATGGGGGGGGGATTTTCACCGATGACCTAGTGCAGCTTCATAGTAACGCTAATTCCCTGCCCTTTCTTGCAAATTTGCATGGTTTTTTCTTTGTGATTCTCTGATTTGATCCTGCACACTGGTCATGATCTTGGCAGTGTTTAAAACCCTGTCCTGTGTGGATTGCATATTGTCCTCCAAATGGATCGATCCCAAGCAATTCTTAAGTTCAGCAGTTTGCAGAAGGTCCATGTGGCTCAGTCACCATTTTAATGTTACACTTCCAGAGACTGCCAAAATGGTCCCCCCCCCAAAAAAAAACTTTGTTTACTAAAGCATTAAAGGGAAAAATGTTTTCAGGGCTTTAGGCTTCCCATCCCAGTGTCTCTCTCTTTTCATCTCATTTCAATTTCATTCCATGCTGATGAATCCTCCCTTTATTTTGTTTGCATGCAGCACTGAAATCCTTTTTGTTTTTAACACTGGAGATGCTGCCTTTTACCTCTTTTCCAATCCCCCTTTCAAGTCATTACCAGCAGGTAGCTAAACCTCATGCAGCTCCTTTTAAAACTTACCTCCCATTGTTTTAGTTTTCTAAATTCAGTGATCTGAAACTAGCAATAGTTATGTATCACTAGACTCATGCCACTTCTCAAATTTTTTAAAAGATTTTAAAACAAGGGAAAAATAGAACTTGTATACCAACAAAGTGGGAAGGATGGCAAAAAGTGCAGAGTGGGCAGAACAACCATGATGTGGGTGGGGGAGTGACCTTCCATGGGCAGCAAAAGGACAGGGAGAAATCTGAGGGAATCTGTATACTTTTGAATTATCTTCAGCTTGGATGCAAAACAAGGGGGAAATTGACACAAAAGCACTCTCAGAAAACCCAGGGAAACAGTGACCAGAAAGTGAACTGAGTGCTGAAGGGAGGAAAATCAATGCAGAATGACAAAGAAAACCTGACGAACATGCACAGTGAAAGCGAGAGAAAACACCCGTGCATGATAGGCAAGAAATAAAACCAGAAGTCTAAATGCAGCATTCCAGCAACTCACACATAGAGACAAAGAGTACTATTATAATAACCAATGTAAAGAAATAGAAGAGATCAACAAAAAAGGAAGAACAAGAGATCTGTTCCACAAGAGTCAAGGGAAATTTAAAGTGTGTTTAGGCATGCTGAATGATCAACATGGAAATACATCAACTGAACAGGACAAAATAAAGAAAAAACGGGAAAAGTACAATGAAGAACTATGCAGAAGATATGGAAGGATGACAAATTCCTCCAAAGGAGAAACTTTTGAAGAAGAACCTACAATTTTAGAAAGTGAATTGAAGGCTGCACTGAGAGCAACTGGGAGAAATAAATCAGCAGGAGCAGATGGTATATAAGTAGAGCTAGTCCAAGCTGCAGAAATGGAGTCCTTCAAAATCTTAACAAGAGTATGCCAACAAATATGAAAGCAAGACAATGGCCCACAGACTGGAAATGCTCAATTTATTTTCCAATTCCCCCCCCAAAAGAAGATATTAAAAACTGCAATAGCTATTAAAACATAACATTAATTTCTCACCCGAGTAGAGTTATGCTCAACGTACTTGGAACATATTCAAGCTGCATTCAGAAAAGAAAGAGACACTAGAGATCATACTGCAAATTTATATTGGTTACTGGTGCATATGAGAGAATTTCAGATGAAAATCAGCTTGTGTTTAATAGATTACGGCAAAGCTTTTGACTGTGTTGATAATGTAAAGCTATAGTTGGTTTTAAAAGAGATGAGTGTGCCACAATATCTGATTGTTTTGCTGAGCAACCTGTACTCTGGACTGAAGCTACTGTTAATACAGAATTTGGAGAATCAGAATGATTTCCAATTGGCAAAGGTGTCAGACAAGGATGCATTTCATCTGCTTATCTTTTCACTCTGTATGCAGAATATATCTAAAGGAAAGCTGTATCAGATTTAGATGAAGGTGGAGTGAAAATTTGTTGGCAGAGTAATAAACACAGCAATGGTGCACAATCCAATTAAAGAGCTGATAAAGATTTATTTAGGAGCTAACATACTTGATAGGAAAGAGGAAAGAGAGAGATAGGTTCTTAACTACTTCTCTAGCTGAGAGAGAAGACTGAATGAAGCACTTCTGAGAAGAAGGGGGTAGTAGTTAAGTGTGCGGACTCTAATCTGGGAGAATCGGGTTTGATTCCCCACTCCTCCACTTGTAGCTGCTGGAACACCATGGGAAACCCATAGTTCTGTCAGAGCTGTCAGCTGTTCTTGAAAGAGCAGTTCCCAAAAGAGCTCTCTCAGCCCCACCTACCTCACAGGGTGTCTGTTGTGGGGAGGGGAAGGAAAAGGAGTTTGTATGCTGCTCTGAGACTCCGAGACTCCCAGTGAAGGGGGGGTATAAAGCCAATCTCTTCTTTTCTTGTAACAGAAGCAGTCTGGGGATAGACAAAGACTGACACTTAACAGAAGAGAAGGTGCTGACCTCACTATCCTGTTTAATTTGCTTCCTTCTGCCCCCCTCAGGGTCTTCTTCTCTTCTTCTTTGTACACCAACAAAACTGGTGAAAGGAACATTACCAACTTGAGATATGGAGATATGCGAATGATACCACATTACTGGCAGAAAATAGTGAAGACTTGAAATGACTATTGATGAAGGTTAAAGCAAAAAGTGCCAAACCAAGATTACAGCTGTACATCAATAAGACAAAAGTAATTAATAGGGGTGTGCAAAAAAAGTCATTTTTTCCAATTTGGATCTACCGGACCCAAAAATATCAGTATTCCCAAATATTCCTGAATATCAGTGTTGGTTTGGTATTGGGAGTCAGGTAAATATTCGGAAAACCCAAATTTATTTTGCTCCATTATACCCTATGGGGACCATCCCCATTGGGTATAATGGAGAAGGGATTTGAACTTTAAATGCTTGCTGAGTTCACTCATAAATAAATAAATAAATAAATGTCGGTAGCCAAAAGGTATTTTGGGGTATTTATTCTGCTCAGTAAATAACAAATGCACACCCCTAGCAATGATTATTGAGGAATTGGGCCTTCTGCTTTGGACCTTTTGAGGCATCTGCTTGGCCACTATGTGATACAAGCAGCTGAACTTAGACTATTGGTCTGGCCCAACATCTTACATGTAAGATAGACCATCACAACCAAATCATGCTTTGTTAGGGAGGTTGTACATTTCCATTCCCTCCACATGAACAGATTCCCTCGTTCTCTTTTTTGTTTGCTCAAACTCTTGAGCAAGCAGTGCTTGCTACTAATCAAGAAACTTTAATGCCAACACCAAGCCATAATTTCAAATCATGGTTTGAAGGCATAGTGTCCCCAGTTTTGGTGTCAAGAGAAACTGGTTTGAGAAAAGGAGGAAAAGGATGATGCAGTCTGCACACAAAGAGAAGAATGGAGTAAGATGTGCTTGTGGTTTTACCAAAGTATCTGAACTCTGTCACAGAGTTATAGACTCATAAAAATGTAGGTCTGGAAACAAATCAGCTAGTTAGTGGTTTTCAAACTGTATTCCATAGGAAGATGGGGTACCAGGAAATGCATTAGGAGTTCCTTGATACAGAGATACAATTACAGATGAATATATCAGAGAACATTTTGGGAAATGCTTGAGGCTAAACTAAATTCATGGAAGTATATCCCAAAAGGTTTTTTCCTTGAATAGCTGCCTTGAAAGAGGATGTGAAGGTTATGAAGAGGCAATGGGGCAGAGGCTGTTTTCATTCTCAATCACCCATGGTGCTTCTCCTCTTTTCTCCCCTGTGGGGTCAGACTGTCTGTGAGACACACATTAGAAAAAATGGGTAGGGGAACAGCCATTGGGGAGGGGGACAGAGAGGTGTAGGGAAATGGTACGCTGGAAAAGGGTTATGTGTCCCTCCCCCACTTCTACTTGTCTTCTGTCAGTAGCTCCCTCCACATGTAATTTTCCAACAAAAAGGGGTTATCTAATTAAACACAATTTTGTGATTCAGGAGTCTCACTTGATAGATTAATTTTTTTGTCACATCCCAAAACAAGTCCCTCATGCTGGAGAGTTGTGAACCTCCTCACCACCCACATCCTCCTTTTCTAATAACATGCCCACCTTCAGCATTAGGAATGTACAGCAAAGTAGAGATCTTTAATTTTAATTTTTTCTTTATAAGGATCTGTTAGCCCTTAAAACAGAGAGCATCGCAGATACTAATCCAACCCCCCTTTTTTGTTGTTGTTCAGTCGCACAGTCGAGTCCGACTCTTTGCGACCCCATGGACCAGATCACGCCAGGCCTTCCTGTCTTCCGCCATCCTCTGACGTTTGCTCAATTTCATGTTCGTTGCATCTATGACACTGTCTAACCATCTCATCCTTTGCCGTCCCCGTCTTCTTTGACCTTCAATCTTTCCCAGCATCAGGGTCTTCTCCAGTGAGTGCTCCCTTCTCATTTGGTGGCCAAAGTATTTGAGCTTCAGTTTCATTATCTGGCCTTCCAGGGAACAGTCAGGGTTGATTTCTTTGAGGATTGACTGATTTGATCTCCTTGCAGTCCAAGGAACTCTCAAGAGTCTTCTCCAGCACCATAGTTCAAAAGAATCTATTCTTCGGCGCTCGGCCTTCCTTATAGTCCAACTCTCGCAGCCATACATGACTACTGGGAATACCATTGCTTTGACCATGCGGACTTTTGTTGGCAGGGTGATGTCTCTACTTTTTATCATGCTGTTTAGGTTCGCCATCACATTGGTTAATGAATACACAGGGCTCAAGGATTACAAACACTCTTTAGTTCATTATATCTTAAGTTTTACTCCATTTCATACCAATATTTATATTTATAGCAACCCTCTCAGTTGTTATCCTTGGTTTGTAATGGCCTATGGCTAAATAAAAATAAATTTCTTTTTTTTTATGCCCCCCGGAGGGAATTTTTTATTGCATTTTTTATTAATACTACAAACTATAACAGAAAATAGGGAAGGGGACTACATATAAGGATAAAGAAAAGATACCCACTACTAACTAAAAACCCAAGAGAGGAGGTCATCAATTCAGCTTAAACATATGTTATCACTTAATCATGCTATTCCCATTATGAACTAAGTCAAGTATAGTATTATCTTTTTTAATTCTTAGTTTTAACTGTTACAAGAGAGATCCCTAAGCATCTAGTTTTAAAAAGATTTTTTTAAAAGCACAGTTTAGAGTCCTTCAATCTTCATTTTCCCTTGCCCAGTCTCTTTCGCAGTTTGTAAGGACTTTTGGGGGCTGCTGCCCCTTTCTCTGACAGAGAATCTTCTCCGGAAGACCCCGAGTCCAGCTCGCCACTGGACCTACTGTCCATCCCATTTTCCCCTTCCTCCTCTGGCTCTCCCAACTGGACTCTTAGAAATCCCTGTGCTTTCTGGACAGAGTCAATCTTTTCCCTTTTATCCTTAATTTTGAAGGTTACGCCCTCTGGAGTTAGCCATCTGTATCCAATTGAATTTGTTTGAAGAAAAAGAATTAAATCTTTGTACTTCTTTCTCCTTTGCCTTATTTCAAATGGAATGTCTTTTAAAATTCTGATAGTGTTTTCTCCAACTTTCACAGGTGTGCCAGATGCCGCTGTACTCACTTCATTAAATTTGTGCGTGTGATATTTAATGCCTTCCCACTGTAGTATGTAGAAGGAGCTGCGGTGGCTCAAGTGGTTAAGATGCTGAACTGCAGGCTGTGGAAGGTCAGTAGTTCAGCAGTTCGAGACCCGGGTGCCGCATGATGGAGTGAGCTCCCATCTCTAGTTCCAGCTCCTGCCAACCTAGCAGTTCGAAAGCAAGAAATTGCAAGTAGATAAATAGGTACCACTTCGGTGGGAAGGTAACAGCATTCCGTGCACCTTGGTGTTTAGTCATGCCGGCCACATGACCACGGAAACGTCTTTGGGCAGCGCTGGCTCTTTGGCTTTGAAACGGAGATGAGCACCACAACCCTAGAGTCGGATTCGACTGGCTTTCGAGCAAGGGAACCTTTACCTTTACCACTGTAGTATAAGGTGATGAGAGCTGGGAGGTGCTCTATGCTTAATGGTTACAAAGTATTTTCCCTAAGAGGCTCAGACTTGGAAAAAATAACCAGACTAGCCTTAACACTTTGCTTTTTAAATAAGAAGTCCCAAATGCTCTAAATAATACTCTAAAGTCCCTATTGGATTCTAGAATGCTTCCTGTCCCTGAGGGAGGGTAAAATCATCATACTCCTGTCACTTCTTCCAAATTCCAACACCCCTCTTTGCAGTTTGTCCTTGAATGTTAAACCACTACTCCAGCATTCCATTCAGCATTTCAAATCTGATTGGTCCAAGCTGAATGAGGAAGAAAAGAGGGCAGGATCTTCTGTTCATCACATCATGTAGTTTAGCCATTTCTTTATGTGATGGCTAGGGCCCATAAGCCTGGTGAAAAGAAATGTCCTCTGTCAACTGGGAATACCTTGCTAGTTATAGCAGATTATGTGGCATATCA
The DNA here is from genome assembly GCF_001447785.1 of Gekko japonicus. Lineage (NCBI taxonomy): Eukaryota > Metazoa > Chordata > Lepidosauria > Squamata > Gekkonidae > Gekko > Gekko japonicus. The sequence goes on from NW_015164195.1 coordinate 1,077,336, forward strand.
TATGAAGTATCTAGCCAGCCTGATCAAAATGTGCCATATATTGTCTTCAGAAAAGGTATCAACAAACTAATTAAGCTTACAAGAAGTAACAAGTACAGTTCCTAAATATCAACACCACCCTTAGGAATTGGTCAAAATCTTCTCAATCAGCAGCATGGAGCAAAGATGAAGCCAAAAAAATCAACAACCAATACCTGGATTTATTGTCGTGGTCAGAGTAGCAAAAAGACAAAAGCTCAAAGAGAGTTGAATGGTCATGGATACTGGGATTGCTGTAGAACGATGAATTAAATGAATGCTGAGCTTAAAAATTATTCTTCATGGCACTCTAACTAATTCAATTTCTCATCTCCCCAAATGTCATTTCTATTCTTGGATACAGCCACATTGATTAATGAACCAAATGACAAATGGGTTATTGTTTTAAATCCACATTTCTAGCATGGTGCATTAGCCTTTATCATAGCACACAATAGTTGATCTAACATAATGTGACAGAATATACCCTGATTCCAGCATGAATCCAGCACTATGGGAACATGTCGGTAGCAGATCAGGAAGTTAGCTGCTCCTCCTTTGTGCTTGATTTATGCTCTCTCTGGCAGAGAGAAGAATAGTGTGTGTGTGTGTAAGCAGGGGAGAAAGAGAATATTGTGCTACTGTGTTCTGCACTTTCTATATGTTATCTGTATACCATTAGTGATGTATGGCCCCCATCTGCAGGTAGCTAAATCCACAGATTGGGGCCACACAGACACTAAACAGATTTTAAAGGAAATTTGGGGGAATCCTCAGGTGTTCAGAAAAATCTGAAATGTTTAAATTTCCCCAAAGTAAAGTAATTTTTTTTTAAAAAAATTAGGAAGTGTTGTTTCTGTGGAACCTGAGCCTGGTGGCAGCTGCAGTAGAGCCTTGAAGCCTGGCCGCAGTGGATGTCAGGAACCACTTGGCGCCTGGCTACAGTGGATGCCAGGAGCCACATGGGGCTCAAAGCAGCTCCCAGACACTGCTATGGGGAGGTAGGGAAGGAAGCCTCAGCAAGCCTGCCTGGAGCAACTCCAGGTGAGCCACCAAGAGCAGGGAGAGGGGGAAGGAAGCCTCAGTGCACCCACCTTGAGCAGCTCCAGGCAAGCCGCTTAGAGCAGGGGGGGGGAGAAAGGCTCAGCGAGCCCACCAACAGCAGCTCTGGGTGAGCCACTAAGAGCAGTGGGGCAGGGAAGGTGGTGGGTCAGGTTTATGCAGGGGAGCCTGGGGGCCACACTGGACCAGCGAGAAAGTGGGAAGGAGATGGAATTCCCCCCATGAGTCTTGTGGACCCCCACCTGTAGGACCCCCACTGAGTTACCAGAAATACCCTCCAGGAACAGTCTGGGAGTATTTTTTCTGATAGAGAAAAACTACTGCTGATCCAACCTGCTCTTTCTGATAACTTACATATTTGCCTATGGTGGTTAACTTGCTTGTGCCAACTGCTGGCTTTAGAGGAGCACAGCCATTTCATCTATACATCAAGTCATCCAGATAGTTTCATGGGGCCCAGATGAGCATTCAGATGCACATGTGCAGGTGCATCAGTTAAATGTGTGTAAACCTGCTTCCATATACATATCTTCCTAGGTGGATAGGGGGTTACAACTCTTGGCCAAAATACAGCCACTTTATATAATGTTAGGTCCATGTTCTAGGTTGGATCAAATAATTATTTCTGCTAAGCAAGGAGTCTTCCTTGATAAGAAGAGCCCTGCTGGATCAGACCAGTGGTCCATCTAGTCCAGCATCTTGTCACACACAGTGGCCAACCGGTTCCTCTGGAGGGCCAACAACAGGGCATAGAGGCTGAGGCCTTCTGCTGATGTCGCCTCCTGGCACTGGTATTCAGAGGTTTACCACCTCTGAATGTGGAGGTTCCCTTTAGTTACCATGGCTTTAAAAGAAAACAGAAGTAGTTTGCCATTGCCTTCCTCGGCAGAGCAATACTTGGTGGTCTCCCTTCCAAGTACCAACCCTGCTTAGCTTCTGAAGTCTGATGAGATCAGGCTATACCATGCTACCTTCCCTCCCTAACTTCTCCTCTGACAGAAATTATTAACAGAAGAAACCTTTTAATCTAACTCTTTATTAATTAAAATAATATTCATCCTGCTTTTCCAAAATACAATCTGGTCAAAGTAGTTACCAATGAAAAAATATCAATTAAAAACAATATCAATGTTTAAAAGGAGTGCACAAGAAAGCATGAAAAACACTGAGTAGCAGGGAGGCAGTTTCCACCACTCAGCTGTTTAGCTTTTTGTAGCTTTCTCAGGAAACAGAAAGTAGGGGTTACAGGGACTCAGAGTCCCCTTTAAACCCTGCTTTCTAATCAATCCGTGAACTGCCACAAACTGCTTCAAAGGTTTGTGGAAGTTTGTGATGGTAGACCCATCATGAACATCAGTTCGTGAACTATGAACAGGGCAGAATTTATGACAAATTTTGCTTTGTGGTTCGGTTCATGCCCATTCCTACTGAGAATGCCGTGCCATGGGGCTACTCTCTGAAACTCCAATGAGAGTACACTGCAGTATGGGCTTCTTTTGATAACCTGGTATGGATAGACTTATGCTGGAGAAGCTGGTCATTGAGGTACTGTGGTTCCAAAACATTTATGGGTTTTGATGGTCAAAATCAGCACTTAGAAATGGGCCCAGAAACAAATGAAAACAGTGAAACTGAACCAACAGCAGAATAATGTGGTAAAAACAGCTGGCTGTAGTCAGCAGTCAAGTGGTTAGTTCTCAGACTTGCATTTTCTGAGAGCTTTTCAAAGGTAGCCCATGTAGAGAACATTACAACTGTTTAATTTGTAAGTATGCATAACTGTGGCTAGGTCAAACCTTTCAAGGAAGGTCACAGTTGGTATATCAGCCTTAGCCAATAAAAGGTGCCCCTGGCCCAGCCACTACCTGAGTACCTAGGATTAAAGCTGCATCTGCATTCTGAGTCTTCAGGGAAAGTAAAACCCCATTCAGCATCTTGTCCACTCCCAACTCAAGTTTAGCTACCCCCCACCCAACAGCATCTCTGTTTTATCAAAATTAAGCTTCACTTTGTTCATCCTCTTCCATCCCATCACTGATTCCAGGAACTGGTTTAGCAAGCCTCCTTTGGATATAATGTCATTCACATAGTGATGACACTGCCACCCACTGATCTCCTGATGACCTCACCTAGAGGTTTCAGGCTATGGTTCAATAGCACTGGAGAAAACAACCTTGAAGAACCCCATAGGTCTAAGCCCATGTGCAAGACCAACAGTTTCTTAGTGCCAACTTCTGGACCCTGCTTTCCAGGAACAATCAGAACTACACCAATACAGTACCACCGTGGCTAGGAGATCCAAAAGGATATCATGGACAATGGAATCAAAAGTTGCTGACAGGACCAGGAGAATTAATAGGGATCACCATACCTAAGGAAGAACAGAAAATTAGCAACAGACCTATAGTTGTTAAAATATATTTTTTAATTTTTTAAAGAAGCAGCCATTTTTTTTAGCATTATGTGTCATTCCTCAAAAAGGGATTCACTATCTCTACCATCCAATTTCCAATCTCCTGCCACTATCTGCTCTTCAGCCATCCCCTAGAGCCCAAAACGTGGATGAGGAATACATTTTATTACATGTTACAAATGTGATGAAGGGGAGAAAGTTTTAAAAGGACGGCTGAGCCATCAGTTGCAGAGACGGAGGTGAGAAGGAGCTTCTTATCCCACTAAAACCCCTCTGTAGTTGCTGGCTCAGCCGTCCTTTTGAAAACTCCCCCCCATTCATAATCTGTCAGACTGCAGCTGAAGTGGTCAAGGTAAGGTGGGGGGGGGAGAAAGAGAAATGGGGGAATATTGAGAGAGAAGGGTAGGGAAAAGAGAGGGGATAAATTGAGAGAAGGGGAGGGGAAGATTGGCAGAGAAAAGGGAGAGAAAAAGAGGTAGGTAACATTGTCGGAAGGGAAGAGGGAGAAATAGAGGAGAAAAGATTGACACAGAAAGCGAAGGGGGGAGAAAGGCAGGGTAAGATTGTCAGGGAAGGAGGGGGAGAAAGGTGATAGAGGATTATTTGAGAAGGGTGAAAGGGAAGGGAGCAAGGGTGGGGGGATGGGATACACCTTTCCCAAAAATGTCTTGTGGGTCCCCACTTTTATGAGTAAAATTACCACTATAAAGGACAAGAGAGATGAAATTGTAACTTTAACAGTACAAATTTTACAAGAGTTTACTGATATTATGCGAGTGTATACTCTTCCCAGAATCCAGATTTAAACCAAATTAATTAATTTATTACCAAAATGAAGAAGTGGTGGTTTTTATACACCGTTTTTCTTTACCCTAAGGAGTCTCAAAGCAGCTTACAATCACATTCCCTTACTCTCACCACATCCCTTACTCATCACCACATCTCAGCAATGCTCCCTGTAAGCTGTGGAGTCTTGTGATCAAAAATTCTACTTGGTGAACAACTGGCATTAAAGTTGTGAGCGAGTGATTCGGCTACTGCATAACTTAGTTTGCTCTGGTGCCATCTTTCCTGAGCTAAGACCAAAATGTGTGAGCCAGAGGCTAAAAAACTGTGAGCTAGCTCACACTAACTCAGCTTAGAAGGAACACTGCTTATGAGGTAGGTGGAGTTGAGAGAGTTCTGAGAGAACTTCTTGTGGAAGAATGGGGAATCAATCCCAGTTCTCCAGATTAGAGTCCACGGCTCTTAACCACTATACCTAAATTATTTGAAGAAATACCTAAATTATTTGAAGAAAACAGAATTTTTTTGATCAGCCTATAAATTTACAGGAAATAAAGGAAGTAATTAAAAAATGTCTAAACATAAATCCCTGTGGTTTGATGATATCACACCAGAATTTTATCAGCATTTTATGAAAGTAGGTGCAAATGTTGCTGCAATAAATTCAATTTAGACCTTAAAAACATTGCAGGTCTCTTGGTCAGAGTAAAAAATAATAGTCATACTGAAACCAGACAAAGCTCCTACTTGTGTATTAGCTTACTGAATGATGATTATAAAATCAATATATCTATTTTTCTTTCTAGATTAAAGAGGGTTGTGTCCAAATATGTTAATGAAGATCAAACAGGATTTATTCCTGGCCACTCAGCTATCACAAATATTAGAGAGCTTATTAATATGATCCATTATGTTAAAAAGAAAATTTAAAAGTGACTTTTTCTGTTTTTAGATGCAGAAAAAGCATTTGACTTGGTCAAACGTCTGTTTCTCTTAAAATACTTAGTGAAACTTGGTAAACAATTTAAGGTATAAGCAAAAATTATTTATGCTACTTTGAAGGCATGCCTGTTATATCGAGGCCAATTCTTGTAAATCAAGGGGTAAAGCAAGGGCGCCTTCTCTCAGCACTGTTATTTAACCTATCTTTAGAGCTATTAGCAATACAAGCTTTTGATTTAATAATGGGCTTAAAAGTAGGTAAAATGTATTACAAATTGATGCTTTATGCAGACAACACTGTAATATTTTTAATCAATATTGTGTGATCTAATGTTCAGCTAAACTCTATTCTGTGGTCCTTCTCAACTGTTTCAGGCTTTACATTAAATGTAGAAAAAGCAGTAGTCTTACTTTTCAGTGGTGCTTTTTTGAATTTAGACCCTTTGAACTGGATAAAAATGATGAAAGTAAATGGAAAAATATTACTTACCTAGGTATTAAGATCAGTCAAGATAGTTCAAAAATAATAGAATGTAATTTCAAACCACTGATATTTGACATTTAGAAAAACCCCTCTCATTCATAGAAAATCTTCCGTTTCTTCATTCTCGACCATGTAAACATTATCAAAATGATAATACCCAATTTACCTACTCCAGGATGCATACCTCTGGTGCACGATCCCCTCTCACACCATGATGAGCTAGAACGTGGTGCCCTCCATTTACAGGGCAGACAGGGAGCATGTGAAGGGACAGTTGTCCTGAGCTTCTCGGAGAACCATGCACTTTACATTGGACATTTGAACAAGCACTAATACACAGCATGCATACCTCTTGCTTATTTTGCACTGGTGGCAGTTTGAGGATATTCTGGGTGGGGCTGGACCAACTGGTGTTAGACAGGGTGAGAGCTGCCACAGGGCTGGTTACCACCATGTTCTTCTCCATGCCTGGGTGATGGATGAGGTGCACAGGGTGACCAACTACTCTGTTGCCATCCCAAAACAATTGGCAGGAATGTTACCCATGGCTTCAAGGTGACAGATGGCAGAACAAACATTGAAGCAGCAGTAGGGGGGTTGGGCCTCACTCACATTTCTTGCATGGCTCACCTCTTTCATCTCATGGTGGATGATCTTGAATTGGGATCTAGGGTAGATCCCAGCTGGAACGCTGCTATCTGTGACTTTCAGCTGGTGCTCCAGGTCTGCTGGAAGACTGCGGTTACTTTTCACAAAGTGTGAAGGCAGCCTAGAAACTGCATGAGAAGCAGGTGTGTTGGGGCATGCTGCAGCACCGACTCATCACGAACATCCCTACTCAATGGAACTCCACTAATGCTATGCTTGAGTGATTGGTGGAGCAGAAAAGTGCCTTATATGAGTTGTCTGGTGAGACTGACGTCATGGTGTGTGTGTGTGGGTGGGTCATCACAGCTGAAATGTGGGTCACTCTCTTCTAAACAGTGTTTGTCCTGAAGCCCTTTAAGGGCTTCACTGAGGCACTTTGCTGTGATATTTATAGCCTGGGACACATCATTCCCATGGTACAGGAACTCCAGGCCAAGACAGACAAGTCTTTGGATGACTAAAGGTCAGACTGTGAACCGCTTTGTCCAGCAGCACATGTCCTGATGATGAGGCTGAAAGGGACAATCATCTCCGAACTCAAGCCTCTCACTAAGGAGAGGGTGTACATGCTGGTGACTGTGCGACCTGCGCTTCAAGGGTGTTGTCACCCTGGCACCCAATTCTCTCACATTCTGGAGAAATAAACTGTGCAGGCCAGGAGGGATATGTTCTCTCCTAGGGGAGAAGGAGGAGGGGGAAGGCAGTGGCCTTGCCCATCATCCTCTTACCCAGGCAAGGGACACCCACCCCAGCCACTGACTCAGATGTGTTCTTCCTGCATGCCCTGGGGTGAGCACATTGGAGGCTCAGGAGAGGAGGAGGAGGAGAGTTGGATTTATACCCTGTCTTTCACTTGGAGTCTCAGAGGGGCTTACAATCTCCTTCCCTTCATCTCTCCACAACAGACACCCTGTGAGGTAGGTGGGGCCAAGAGAGCTCTGAGAGAACTGCTCTTGAGAGAACAGCTCTGAGAGAACTGTGAGTGACTGCATGTGGATGAGTGAGGAATCAAACTGGGCTCTCCAGATTACAGTCCACCACTCTTTACCACTACACCAAACTGGCTGGACCCAGTGCAGGAATTTTTTAGGAACTACCTAGTGGAGTCCCATAAGATTGCTTACTTCTGGCACAGAAGCTGCTCACCTGATTTCCAACAAGCGTGCAGAGTGAATGGATATATTTGCAGATGAGTGGCATAGTCAGCTGTTACTGTTCATGTCTGCACTCCTGGCATGTAGAACAGTTGGTTTTCCTCAAGATCAAATTTGCCGTCATCAACTTCCCAAGCCTGGACTATAAGAACACTTAAGTCAGGTGGCACATGAAACCCTGTACCACCTGCCTTTCAGCTTCCTGGTGTGCTTGGGAGAATAGGGGACAGCTCAAGTTTCTAAAACAAAGTTTGAGTCCAGTGGCACGTTTAAGACGAGCAAAATTTTATTCAAGGTTTGAGCTTTCGTGGGCATGCACACGTCTTCAGATACAATGAAATGTAAATAGAAATAACTAGTAATAAGGCCCAGTGAGGAAATAAATGAAACGGTCTCTAAAATGAGGGTCTGGGCGAGTGCTACGGCCTGCAGCAGTCATCTATATCCTTCCCCTCCCTGTCAGCTCTGGTTGAGCGCTGTGCTAGACCCGCTGACCAATGTGGCTGATGAGACGGGCGGCGTTTATTGTATTTATTGTATTTTATATTTTGTATTCGTTGTTTTAAATTGTATGTTGTTTTAATCTGTTGTAAGCCGCCCTGAGCCACCTCAGCGGGAGGGTGGGGTAGAAATCCAATAAATAAATAAATAAATAGGTCTCGTCCTTGGTCTGCTTTGGCGCAATGAGGTCCTTGAGCAGCAGGACAGTGTCTATGCCACAGGACCGGAGGAGGTGAGCCTTTTTCTTACCTGGGTCCATGATGTCGTGGCAGTCGAAGTAACTCTCCAGGATCTTGAGCCACATCTCCCAGTGTGCGGGGTGGGAGATGTCAAAAGCGGCAATGCTTTCCTGGGAGGTAGCCATCTTAATGCTTCCATGTGGTGGGCGAAGCTCAGGAGCGGAGGCAGGGGTGGCTGGAGCGAGGCGCGGTGCGTTGCTGCTCTCTGAATCAGCAGGGTGGTGTATGGACCGAGGAGTGGTGCGGTGAGCGGCAACTGGAGAAGCTGGGCACAAGGCGGAGCGGTGTGCGGCGGTCTCGGTGCTGGGGCTCGATGCAATGCTCGAATCTTTGTCCGAGTCGTTGTTCATGGGAGGTAGAATCTCACCTTCGTCACCAGTGAAAAGTATTGAGACTTACTAGTGAATTCAGCTCTCATACTTTATTAAGTGAAGAACAAGACGAAAGATACCGGCTCGCAGGCCGGCTTATATGTGTACTCAAACCCACACCCCAAACACCCCCCCACACCAGTGATAGGTTATTTACAGTGGCCGAGAGTTCCATAGGCTCTCGACTGAAAGCCTAGCCCTTGGGTTGGTGTGGGCTAGGATCCACTTGGCCCATTGTCTCTAGGAGCGAAGCTTGGATGCGTCACATGACCACATGTAGACCTAGCCTCGCACGCAGTCGGAGATGGGTACATTACACCTTCTTTGGGGTTTGGTAAAACAGAGCACCTTCGCTACATGTGCTTGAAATTTGGATGGACTTGAGAGAAGAGGGAGGACTGCATTCCTTGTGATTTTGGTAACATTATCTTTAATGACTACTGTCCCAGACCCTGACATTGGCTGTCCACTGAAAAGAACAGTGTCTGCAGTGCATGTGTTCAGAAAATGGTCCCCAAAATCCAGAACATGAAAGCACCATCCAGATTTCTAACATCAACTGGTAATGCCATACCCAAAATGAAGCAATCATGGTTAATTCCCCCCCCCCCGAAAGCCAAGATATAAAACTGTAATAAAAATTCTCTAGGTGCACACTGCTATTCCAAATGGCCTATAAATAGCCCAGGCCCAGGCAGTGTATTAGGACTTTTTTCTGGTGTTCCTTTATTATAACTGACATCCATATCATAGTGATATTTTGTCAGCAAAAAACTTGGCAACAGTATCACAGCCTGTTCCTGGGACAATAAAGGCTCAGACTTGGGCATCAGCAGGGAAAAGAGGGTCTGCGCCTTGAAGGCACGATTGTTTCTTTGTTTGCTGACGTCCCAGCTGAGATTCTTATTGCAAGAAGGAAGCTACGAGACATAGCCAAGGCTCTCAGAGAACATATAATTCAATACAGATGGCTTGCATTAGGTCACTTAGTGGTCAACTTCAACGGCAAAACTTTCATCTTCTTAGCTTATGATGAGAGCACTGGAAGGAAGACTTGCTGGGGAACAAGACTGTTCTGGGGAGAGGACAAGGGAACCACTTAATAGCCACCCGATTTTAGTGGAAAAAGAGAATCAAGAAATAGATATTGACAAGATACATTGCTTAAAAGAAATAACAAATTGTGTTCTGGAAAAGGAAGCAACAAAAAGGCCACATGTGAAAAAGAATAAGAGGGGGGAAAGGAAAGGAGAAGGAAAGGCTTTGGTAAAGAAACTTAAGGTAAAAAAAGAATGATGACTGACTTTGTGAAAGACGGAAGAATTGATTTGGAACTGGAGTCTCACGAATATAAAGACTCAAGACATTTGAATGAAATTGATAGGAAAAAGGAAGTTTTAGAAAGAGGGGAAAAAGAAAGAGACAAAAACTATGTTTGGTGCAGTATGCTGTTATTTTTTATGTTTTGGGTATAAACGGTTTAAATTTTTTAAAAAAGGACTTTGCTGTAATTGGGAAGAAAAGATAGGAAAATTGTACATGTGCAACCAATTGGTAGTTTATTTTATTTTTGTGGCCTAATTTTGTTGTTGTTTCACTAATCCACTCTAGCCTCTCTCTCTTTATATGATGAGTATGGATGGATTTGAGTATATGAATGGGTCTCTGCTGTATTTTATATTTTCAATGGATATTTGTTAGTATAGATGAGGGGGAGGACATAAGGTATTGCTTAGGCTAATTAAAGTTGAAATATTAGTAATTTTTTTAGTTAGATATTTCTTTAGACTGTTTTCTCTCTTTATTGTTGGATTGATGGGGAAAATGTTATGTCAGATTAGGGACAGAGGTAGGTCTCTTCCTAATTAAAAGAATAACAAAATGTTTAAAAGACAATTTAAATGGAAATATAAGAGAGATTTAAATGTTGTTGTAAATGGGTGATTAAGAGGTAACATAGGTTCTTCATTCTTAGAATACAACTGAATTTGAATTAGTAATAAGAAATGAATTACTAACTATGTAAGTTAATTGTGGTAACATCAATGATATGGTTCCTAAAATATATATTTCTTGTTTAAGAGATTGTGAGAATGTTTGAATATTATTAAATAATAATTACTATTACTATTAATATTACTAAATAATTAGTA